>NW_009940864.1:39652-77418 GCF_000696875.1 Nestor notabilis | reverse complement strand
ACTCTTTCCGAAGACCTGAAGAAGGGAATCAGGGGTGATCAGAGTCACATGGCAGTGTTTGTACCAGGAAAGGTGAAACAGAGGGTTTCTTCTGACTGGAAAAGAGAGGACCTGATTGTGGGGCAAGAGATGTCTTTGAAGTCGTAAATGCTATAGTAAAGATGCAACTGGGAAGTGATGGCTCACTGTCTCTTCCAGTACAGGAATCAAGGGGCCATGATGTGTTTTCACTTTTCGGTAATAGACCTGTAAAGCTCCTCACTGAACAATGTTGTGTGTGCTTAAGTAGCTTCAAGAGGAGACTGGGGAAGCACTTGGCAGTGGGATGTGTTGTGGGGTGACAAAACAAGAGAAACTATAGCAGGAGCAGGATTCCTCACCAGCTGAAAAGTGTCAGAGCTGAAAGGCTGCTGGGGGAGAGGCTGGTTGTGTTTGTCCTGTATGATACCCTGCCTGGGTTGTCTCCATCTATGGCACTGTTGGAGGCAGAGTACTAGGCTGGCAGGACCCTGCACTGGAGCTGCATGACTGCTCTGGTGCCTTATCTTGCTGTGAAGAAGGCATCAGTCTCAGGTATGTGGTCAGGTATCATAATGCATAATGCAAAGAAGCTGAATTAGGTCATATCCTCTCCTCTGATTATAGGATAGAAGGATGCCTGATTACAGCATCTTGGGACTGCTACAAAATAGGCTTGCAAAATCAATGCCTTGTTATATTTTGAAAACGATCTGAAACTGAGAAATTAAACCCGCACAGTTAGACATGGTGAGGCTGATGAGAACATTTTCAGTTTCCCCACTTGAAACAAATACAGTGAAAGCTGGGGGTCTGTTTAGGGATACTACCGCCTTTCAGAAATACTCACACCCACACTGAACACGGGGCATGTGGGAACAGACAAGGAGTAATACAGAACTGAGTTTCAAGTCTTGAGAGAAAGTAGACATCAATCAGCAGCTGTAAGTGAATTGGACCTGGCACCTTAAGTGCCTTAAACATTACAAGTTAAACCTGAAATGGTATCCTGATTCTTAAAGGAAGGTAGTAAATTATTTGCTGAACAAATGGGTGACATAATCAAAATGAGTAATGCT
Source organism: Nestor notabilis (assembly GCF_000696875.1). NCBI lineage: Eukaryota > Metazoa > Chordata > Aves > Psittaciformes > Psittacidae > Nestor > Nestor notabilis. The sequence goes on along the minus strand of NW_009940864.1, from coordinate 76,321 downwards.
GATGAATCCTGAAGAAAGCGAGGAGTCTGGGAGTAAGGAGCTGGGAGACAGGGCAGGAGTGGATTGCCAGTTTCCAAGTAAGCAGCACTCAAAGCAAAAGCTGTGTAAGAGGCACACTTGTAAAGAAGACTCTTTATATCATGAAAGTCTTAGCTGAGTGTAATAAGTGAAATCACAGGTCTCAGGCAGCTCACTTTATATAACTTTTGCTGTTATCACCAGTGTAAGCAACAAAACCAAATAACTAATAAAATAGAACAATTCTTCCTCTTAAAATTGAGATGAAATTAAACTAGATATTTTTTCCTTTAAAAGAATCTCTCATTATTATCTTCAGAGTGTTTTTCTGATAGTGAAATGAGTGATAAGATGGTTCTAGATGAAAAGGAAAGCCTTTTAATTTACTAAGGAAAAACCCCAGAAGGCTGCTGTGACTGGCAATATTAAACCTTGCTCTTCTGTAATTGACTTGCGTCTTAATCTAACTAATTTTCTCAGCATTAGTGTTGGTCACGACAGTGAAACAATATTACTCACTCCAAGAAATATCAAACACCTGATTTTTTTCAGAAAATAAACTAGATGGCCAGGAGACAGCAAAAAAGAATTTTCCTTGTACAAGGAGTAAAACAATATGGATATTTTAAAGTCACTTTTGAGACTGACCTCAGGTTGCCCTGCAGGAGGGCAATTGACCTCAATTTGGAGATTGACCTCAGGCTGCCCTCCCATTCTACATAACAGTGTATGGCTGCACCAAAACAATTAATTAGCAATGAGGAGGTTTAACAAGAATTTGTCTGCAGATAACTCATCTCTCCTCCTGGGTCTGTCCATCCTTCTTGCACTAAAAAGAGAGGATGAAAAGAGCAAATGGCCTGGTGTTTGGAGCAGGGAATTTTGTCACAGGTGGTGGCAGATATCCGATGATAAACTTGTATGGATGTAAACTTGTATGGATGTAAACTTGTATGGATGTAAACTTGTATGGATGTAAACTTGTATGGATTTGAAGTACAGCAATTGGAAGCAGAGCTGACCTTGCACCTGGGGGTTAGTCCCTTGCTGGTCACCAGGAACAGGATGGGTTGTTGTGGGTAACTGGCTGAACAATATCTTCTAGATGAGATCAAGGTTCGTCAGATATATTGACTGTAAAGACTGCTTTTTCTCACACTTACCATTGTGGTATTCAGCCAGATCTGTTGGAATTACTTTTCCTGTCATGTAATTGGAAATATATTTTAATTTTGTATTTGGGCATCAGTGTTACATTTTTTGTGAAACTGAAATTTTGATGGCAGTAAATTTCTAGCTTCATACTGGTAGTATTATTAGCTCATATTAATACTCTTTGTCCACTCGGTGAAGAGTATGTACACCAAGGACCATGGTTCACATCATTGTACAACCTACATAAACAAAACCAGACCTGTAAACACAGTATCCATTCTTATTGCAGTGGCTTTTGATTCAGGGCTGTGTGAAAATTCTCCAAGCACTTCTGTTTTTCATATCTGTGGCATTTATGAAGCAAATATCCACTTGCAGCAGTTTTTAGATAGTTTTTATTATATTTTCTTGCCACTGTTATTCTATGTCAAGATTATGATAAGCAGTCCCTTTGCTGAATGTTGTAAAATCAAGTGTAAAACTTATGCATTACATATTTATGCAAAGTGAAAGCTAATTTGGTCTAACACACTGCAAAATATTATCCTCAAAACCTTACTTTTATTTCTCTAGTTGATTTCTTCTGGTTTTCAGAAAGATTTACAAGAACCCATTTTTTTTATGTTCTCTATGTCTTTATTGCAGTAATAATTTACCTATTTTTCTTATTTGATAGAATTCTTCATTTTTTTTTTTTTTTCCTGACCTAAAATAATGTATCTCCGAGATCAAAAGTTCTTACATATTAATGAAGACTAGGCTGTTTTAGAGGTTGCATGGAAACCTTCAAATGTCATTAAAGGCGTTGCAGGAAGAATGTGACTTTTTTAATTGATGAGCAGTTCTTATTCAACTTCTATGGAATTCTATTGCAAGATATAATGGTTCTGATAGAGGACAGTCCTTAAAAACAAGCTCTTGATAGATGTGGTCAAAACTTAGTTTCCACTGCATAGAAACATCAACAATTAGATCAGTATTTTAGTTCCAGTTTAAACCGAAAATTTGAGTTTGACAAAATTGTCTTCAAAAAACTTTTCATGTTATTCATCTCTACCTGGCTAGACTACCCTGACATTCTTAATTTCAGTGTGTAACTGTTGTATTTACACTTTCATTCACCTGCAATGTACTCAATGAGTGATAGAAATTAAGAGAGTAAACCTGGATGTTGCCTCTTAGCACTTGAGGTGGTGTTGTGAAATAGAATCATAGAATCATAGAATGGTTTGGGTTGGAAAGGACCTTAAGATCATCTAGTTCCAACCCCCCTGCCATGAGTAGGGACACCACACACTAAACCGTGTCGCCCAAGGCTCTGTCCAACCTGGCCTTGAACACCACCAGGGTTTGAGCATTCACAATTTCCTTGGGCAACCTGTTTCAGTGCCTCACCACCCTCACTGTAAAGAACTTCTTCCTTGTATCTAATCTAAACTTCCCCTGTTTAAGTTTAAAGCCATTACCCCTTGTCCTACCACTAGAGTCCCTAACGAAGAGTCCCTCCCCAGCATCCTTGTAGGCCCCCTTCAGATATTGGAAGGCTGCTATAAGGTCTCCACGCAGCCTTCTCTTCTCCAGGCTGAACAGCCCCAACTTTATCAGCCTGTCTTTGTACGGGAGGTGCTCCAGTCCTCTTATCATCCTTGTGGCCCTCCTCTGGACTTGCTCCAACAGCTCCATATTTGAAGAAAGGAATTAGATACTTCATTCAAAGAAAGGGCCTGGATTTGTGAGTTGAAAGCAAACATCATCACCTCCCATCACCCCAGAATTAGACACCAAAGTACTCTTCTAGGTAGACTTAACTTTTACTTTCTCCTTCATATAAACTGTGGTTTGGACAGCTTGTTGGCACTGACCAGCCCAGTGTAACACTTATTCCTTTATGTTCTGCAGGGACCCTAGAGGTTACTGTTGAAAACAAAAGGTTACGACAGCTGTTGTAGAGGAAGCCCTATATAATTTGGGAGATTGTTGCAACTTTTGAAGTGACTTGGGCAATGTGAATCAGATCTTTAAAGGGATTCAAAAAACTTGTAGATGAGGCCCTTAGTGACATGGTTTAGTGGTGGACTCGGCAGTCATGGGGCAACAGTTGGACTTGATGATCTTAAAGTTCTTTTCCAACCTCGTTGATTTCTATGATTCTGTGATTTAAATGTTCAAAATGTCAAGAGCTTTTGATATCATGACATTTTAAAAGTTTTTCGAAGTACCCCTCTGTATCTTTAACAATAGAAACACTTTTAAATGTAGCCTGAAGACCCTTAAAGGTACAACTAGCTTGCACAGCAGGTAGGTGGTCTGTTTCCAAGAGCTTAATTCAATTCTGAAAGTGGGCCCAGGTTTCCTAATTCACTCCCTTTTAAAATGTGATATTTTTTCTTTCCTTCCAACTGTTCCTTGTAGTTATCATGCTCTATGTATAAACATAAAAATGAAAGAATTTATAGCACAGTTATAGCACAAGTCCAACTTGTTTGATTTCCAGCCGGCATGTAAAAGCTGAGTAACATTTCTAACATTTTGAGGTTGGGAAATGGGGATCACATTTTATTTATCTACCTGTGCCTTTTGAAGACCAGCTATTCCATTTTATTGAAATACATAATCTTAGTATGCAAGTCATCAGTGCTATGAAATGTCATCTGTAAATATTTCTTTATATTAACAATCCTTGCACATTGCAAAACCAGTTAGATTAAAGAGTAAAAGCAGTTAAAAAGACAATGAAGAAATAGTAATTTATTTATCTACATGTGTGGGCCCAATTCTCATTCATTCCCCAATCTGTTTATAATGACAGAAAAACATGGATCTCAACTAGGTGCAAATGCATTTTGCAAGAGGTTCCACTTCCCTCTAAACTTGCATGAGCCTGGCTCCATACTGCTACTAGCCATGAAATCATGGTCTTAGGCTCTTTATATCAGTGCAATTATTTATATCAGTTTAACAATTAATATCAGTTGTTTACACACATATAAAGGAGATCTAGATCTGTAAAGCTCCCATAAAATATAGAAAGTGACTATAGATTGACTTTATCAAAAGTTTGTCTACACGTTACTTTGTAGACAGGTAAGAAATCTTTCATACCTTCTTCTTCCTTCAAACTACCTGGGAGTGGCATAAACTTGATTTATGCAGTATGAAGAATCAGCTACTTACCTGTAGTCAGAAGCACGTTATATAAACATGTGCTTGGTGATAATGATAACTACTGGACAGACCAGGTGAAATCACTAACAGTTCCAGGAAAAATACCACACGCACACAGACACACTTGGGGTAAATAAAAGGCATGCCTTATCTGCATAGAAGCCTCCTCTACTCATTTTTTACAGATCTGCCTTTGACACGAACTGCTGAGGTTAATTGCATTACACAGGTGTGAGGTTTGTGTGAATGGATAAACTGGGCCCTACATGTTCGAAGTAGCATACTTTGTTAACTCCTTCATTAATTGAACGCAAAACAAATGCCATTACAATGGGAGAAGGAGGATTTGTTTATATTTTAACTTCATCTGGCTTTGTACCTGTTTAATTGTGAGGCTCCAACAAGCTCTTATAAGGCATATTTGTCTAGTATTGACATCCTCCCTTTCCGTATGTTTTTAGACACTGCAATATGAATTATGCTTATTATGGAAATGACAGCCAAATCTATTTTGCTCCTACAAGTGATGTGCCAAGACAGCCTCTGTTCTGTCAGCAAGCATTGCCAAAGTACAAATGCATATGGCAGCAGACCATTTTCAAGTTAAAACAGAAATGCTGAAAACTGACTTCACTAATTTATCAAAACTGCTCTTGGCTCTCCCAGGATTTCTTCTGGAAGCTGTAAAACATCCTTCTCCAGTACAACTGGAAACTTTCTGGAGCTAAGTCAATATTTTCATTCACAATTCATGTTAACACTGGACCTGAACATTGCAAGGTGCTGAATCTGTTGACGGGAAGGCAACCAGCACTTTCCAAGAGAGAAATCATGGTCCTACTATAATGGTTTGCTGTGATTGCATTGGACTTTGTAAAATTACTCTAGTTGTAAAAAATTGGTTGAAGTGCTACTAACTGAATATAGGCATTTTTCCTCATATTTCCCACTTATTGCAAATAAATGCACATGTGAGATAGGATAGAGAAAAATAAATCCCAACTCCTTGTCTTTCCACAGAATTTTAAATCTTAATATTAGAAACAGTAAGAATAGAGCCTTCCTCTCTGCTTTTCCTGCAGAAGCTCAGCTGCTTGGTAGTCCTTCAGTAGTTTTAGTATTTTAGTAGGTTTGGCGTATCTCACCATGCAGGAGAGCTGCTTTGCTCCTCTTCTTTGCCACACTCTCATTTATTCTTGTTTTGCTTCTGAGAACTGGAGGGCCCCACTTCTTTAAACAGTAGAGAAGTATCACCCGGCAGTTCCAAGTTTTATGAGCCTGACTTGGAAAGAGAGCTGCATGCTTTACATCTCCAGGAATTATTTGCTATGCCATTTGTTAACTGAATTCACTGATAAAGCTTTTCAGTGCCATTAGACATTTATGAATGCTGCTGTCATGTTTTTCACCTTTTCTAGCTCTGCTCAGTATACGAAAGACCCCTTTTTATAATCATTGTATTGGTTTCTCGTGTATAGCGAATCAATTAGTTAAGCACATTTTCATTTTGTGTAGTGCAAGCATCCTGCTGGGTAAGGGCTGTTTCTGAAGGTGAATGGATCCTGAATTTCTTCAGTGGAGTAGCAGTGACACCTCTGATAGATGATGACACTGTAATATTATGTAAGGGATACTGTAACGGATATTTCAGTTACTCTCTCCCTGTTTTAAAGTTTCTTGCACAAGGATGGAAAAGCCACTTCAGTCACTCAAAATATCAGATCTTTTTTATTGGTAATTTTAAAATCAATGCCTTTTAGGTACTACTGATCATACCCAAATCCTTAGCTAGTATAAATCATTATCAGACTTACTGGTTTCAAAGGTTATACTGATTTACACTAGTTAAGTGTACAGACAAGGCCTGCAGGGCATAACCATTAGGAAAGAGCAAATTTCCTTGGGTTTTATTCATTTGGGCCATGACCCAGCATAATTTTTTGTAAGTCGCCTGAAAAATACCTCTCTGAAATGCAGGCACTAGAAAAATCAGTCATATTGGATCCTGGTACAATATGTCCTTCAGAGAGTGGCAAATCCCACCTATTTTTCATCTCCTTAGGGATTTGAGGTTATATACCTAATCACTTCATGTGGTTTGTGTATAGCTTTGTGGTGTGGGACTTCTAAAATATAACAAGATCATGGATCTGGGCTGAGAACAGAATATTCTTCATTGTTTCTCAGAAAATCCAACCTGCAATATTTTTTTCTTCATATGTTAAACTTCAAACATGTCTTCTCTGAAATCAGTGTGAAAACTCTCCTTGGCATCAAGCAAGAGCAAGGCCGAGTCAGCTGACAGCTCTGTTTTGAGCTGCTCCTGCAGGAATGCGAAGGATGAATACACACAGAGTCGTATCACTATATTGGAGGTCCCTAAATTGGATAGGTCTGCCCCTGCATCTGGCCATCACTTGGCAGACGTAACGGTGCTAAGTTTAGCTTCGTATTGATTGTAATTTGCTGTGGGATGCTGGGCAGGGAAGAAGATCTAGAAATGGAAGATTATAATGTATTATTGCATTTAGAGTATTGATATTATTGCTAATTGTTCCCTAATTTCTACAGGAACATTTTGGGCACAGCCACATGGGAATACTAAAAATAACAGCCTTGTTTCATCATTTGGAGAGCCAGAAAAGTGTTAGATTACATACTGTGTAATAGAATTAATTCATTTCGTAAGCTGGGAATTGTTTAAGGTCTGTCTGAACTGTTTTCTAAATAACTGCGTTTTAGACCAACCAAAGTCTAGAAATTTGCAGTAACAGATTTGGAAAGTGACTGTTGATAAGAAATGAAGAGTTACAAGGTGTCCACTTGAATGAACATCTGAAAATGCCAGACTACTTAACTTTCATTAAATAAAGTGTAATAATAATGAAATATAATAAAATATTTCATTAAATAAAGAAAAAGTTTCCAAAGACTAATGGAAACCAGCATGTGTTTCCAGGCCTTCCAGCAACTCTAAGCTGTACATTTGCACAGAGCATTTGATCACAACAGTAGGCCTGCAGGAGCACAGGTATACCAATAGGGTGTGAATGAGGAACTAGCGGTACCTTATAGGGTGTATGAATCAGCTGAGGTCACCCAGGCTGAAAAGACCTACAAAAAAGTCTTTGCAGGGAAAGAAAGAACCAGCTCAGCTTATCCCTTTATTTTGCTTAAAAGTGTAAAATTCCTTTTGTTTGGGAACCACCAGCAGAGGGCAAGGCTGGGGTTAACCACTTCAACATCGTTGCAGCACAATCAGTCCAGGTGTGGATATGAAGCCTATTGCAGACGTGAAAACATGTGGGGATGACAACTGAAAATGGTATTGAGTGTAGAGAGATAAGTGAAGTGCTTATATGTTTCTTCTTTGCTTGGACAGATCACAAAAACTGGAATAAATCTACTAAAGATGTCGAAACACTTTGCAGTTCCTTTTTAAACAAAATATAACAAGCTAAATTAAGCACAAAGTAACACCATCCCCATTTAAAAACACTTTCAAAACCATGTTTTATGGGGTTTGTCAGACAAGTAGCCATAGATTCCAGTCAGAATCACTGTCCTTCACAGTCCCAGTTGACTACAAGATGAGGAAGCCTAAGCACTTGCAGCTTTACAGACACTGTACCCTGGAGCACTGTCCACTTACTTACCTGGAATGGTTTCAACTGCTCCAACTCTCAGTAAAAAGCAGTATGACCACATATGCACAATAATGCATGCAAGGCATTTAGTCATTTTGGGGTTGGTCAGGAGTTAGCTGCTCTTGGCAAGTCCGTGCTGGCAGTTTCCACTCACCTGCTTGTCCTCCATATCCTCCTGGACGTGGCTTCCAGAAGATTTGCTTCCACTGATTATCTAGAAAGCCAGGCTAGGATAACTGTGTTGTTCCTCAGTTCCTTCTTGTCCTTGTGGAATAGACATGTAGTGTTTGATTTATTCCAGACATCAGGAACTTCTGCCAGTGTCACAACCTTCTGAAGATGGCAGAGAGTGACCTTGCCCAGATTCCCATAGCACCATTAGCACCCACAGCATCCCATCCCATAAACGTCCAATTGCTAAACTGGTCACTGTCTATCTTTCTCTATTCCATATAGCGCCTCACTCCTGTGGTCTCTCACAAGGCTTAAAAAGCTAGGAGCTGTATGTGTAGACTTCATCAGGAAAAAGCTGAGGCAGAGAAAGCACTGAGTATCTCATCCTTTTTTCTGTCACGAGGGCCTCAGTCCCAAGGTATGCTCATGTTGTTCTTTTTTCTGATAAAACGCTCTTCTTGTCTTTCAGATTGCTTGCTAGTTTTAACTTTAGCTGAGCTTTGGTCTTCCTAATTGCTTCCCTGCAGGTCTGGGCAATGCCTTGGTACTCCTTCTGGCTTGCTCACTCCCGCTTCCTCATGACATAGATCTTAGGACTTGTATAGCTAATAAACTCCAATACCATGCACTGCAAAACTCCTTTTTCCTCTTAATATCATTTGCTAGGATCAACTCCAGTCATCTCTGGTCACCCTGTAAATCAGTTTAGTTGCTGCCATCTTGTGATCGCTGCCACCTTGTGACCAGCCTCTACAGAATGACAAATTTTAACCTCTTGTGGCAGCCTAGAAACCAGGAGGTGGAGCCAAATTGTTGTGCTCCTTGTGATAAACAGAAAATGGCTAATGAGTAAATAATTGATTACTAGTACAACTGTACTGAATGAATGTTTGTTTTCTCTACAAAACAGTGAGTCGTGATCTTTTATCCAAAGAGCTCTTCACAGATGCTTGGGTAAAATGGTGCTTAGCTCTTCAGTTGTAAGGGTAAGCTGGCACTCCTAAGAAATGAAATACAAAGGTGTACATCTAGCACATTTACAACTAGGATTATACAGAATGAGACTGGCAAAACCTACAGCATTCACCCTCCAGATGTTAATCATAGTAATGCATTATACATAACAAGCCTTTCTTTCCTCCTAATGGTGTTCAAGAATAAATAAGGAGTCTTAAGTGCTTACAAGCTACAATAATGGAAGCCCACTGTGTTATTTCAGAAGGGATAAATAGACTGAGATGCCCATATATGAAGGCGACAGAGAAGAAAACTTCAGAGATATAAATTAACTGAGCTTTGTGAAACATGGTTTTGAAATAAAACATTTTCAGCCTCCCCATCTTTTTACAGGGTTTTTCCACTCAGATAATGTAGATGCTTAAGGTACAATAATAACATCTTTAGAAGATTGTTAGATTATATGAAAGAGGAAATAGTAATATACATAGACAGAGATACTGAGAAAGAGGGTATGTGGTTTGAGTCAGAAATCTTCTGATCTCAAAAGAAGCAGATGATGCAGATAAAACACAGGCTTCACTGGCACAGCTAGCAGGGAACTTTTATGTATACATAAAGCAATTATAAAAGGTGTTTGATTTTGCATTAAAGCAGCCAATTAGTTCCTTTTTTGACTAAAAATATATATTTTCACATTTTGTATTTTCAGCAGACAACAAACCAAAATGAAGCTTTGTGGAAGTCATTGAGTAGAAAAAGCTTTTAATGTATTTTAGTGCAGGAATTCTGGTGGGAAAAGTCCCCCCACATGGAGACCCCTTTTCTGCTGTCTCACAAGCTACATGCAGAGGCTTTCCAACAAAATTGCCAAAGATGGTGGCTTCAGAAAGATGCTTTGCTTCTGGAATCAAGTTGGACATTCAAAGGCAGAGCCAAAGCACTCTTTGCTGGGCAGCCCACATGAATGACATGTCGGCTATAGCTTTGGTGAACCCATGCTCTGGGGTTATCCCACGTAGGGTTGTTTGTTGGTTTTGCAAGAGTATTTCTCTTGAAAACAGAAAGAGGTCAAGAAATGCCAGCAACACGTAACTGACCATGACACAGAACAGGGAGCGCTGGGTCTGCAATATATCGGAAGGTGCTGGGGTCTGTTTGGTTTTCGCTGCTGTAATTGCACTGTTGTATTAATACAACACATTTTGCTCTCATGTGGGAGCAGCTTTCAGGAAGGTTTCTGAAGCATAATAGCTTCCCATAAGAAATGATTTCAAAGGGGGACTCTGAGATATAGATCTAAGAGAGCTGCTGATTTTAACATGTTTTCACAGCAATTATTTCAGAATAGTCATGATTTAAAATACTAACATTCTTTTAGTAAGGGATATTTACTTAGAGGTAAACACTGAAATGGGTCTAATATTCCTCCATCTCTTGTAGCCTCTTGAAAATCATTACTGTTATTTACAGACATTATTTAAATATTTTTAAATAAAAATTATTAATGTTGATAAAAGATGATAGTTGAGACAAGACTAGATTCAATTGTGAGGATGTAGAAAACTTGCACATAAAAGGTCTTGGAGGCTTTTTTATGAGACCTGAGGATCAAGGTTGCTATCCTGGCACAGAATGAAAGGGACGTACCCTGTCAGAGATATGTTTGGCAGCATTTTAAGGATTTAAGAATGCTTCATTCATATTCACAGGAGCACCGAAGTAGGTCAATCACCACTATGTCTTGTGCTCATGAAATACACCAGTTACACTGATTTTTCAGCCTTTTAGCCATTGTGAATCTGGCCACATTCACTGAGTAAGGGAGATGCCCCAAAGCTCACTTCAATTTCCAGTATAAAGCAGTGACAACTCTGTTACAAGATTTTGAATGAATTGGACTAGCACTAAGATTTTAAGCTTCATGTGAACCTCTTCAATTGGTTTTGATAAGATTTTCCTGAATCTTGTGTAGTGCGTTTGGAGCCATTTCATGTGGTTATTTTCTTGGGCAAGTTCCAGAAATCAAGAGACAATAGGACATATTCTTCTGACCAGACTTGATTATTATCAAGGGAAGAACTAATTTATTCTGAGCATAAGCTATGCCTTTCTTGCACTTTCACAGTGTTTTCTTCTGACAGTAGCAGATGAGGGGAGAGGACACAAGCAATGCTCTTGGTTCATAATACAGACCTTGTCTTTTCCACACTGAACATAAGCTGCTAAATCAAATACATCTCTTGCAAGTATCCATTCAAGAATTTTTATGTATGCTGTTAACGTGAACAACCTTGATAACTTGATACTCAGCTGTTTTTAAGAATTTCAGGTAGAAACAGCTCTGTAAAAAAAATTGGAGTGATGAATTCAGAAGGCTTTCACTGCAGGCCATGCTGTAAAAAGGTATGTCAAAAATAACTTTCTTATAGAACTTTTAAGTAAAATATACCTTTACTCTTGGCAAAAAGTGCTGCAGTGAGATGCTTACCAGCATTTGGCATCTCTCTTTTCTGACTTTATTTTTTCTTTTTTTTTTTTTTTTGCCAAGGATGACTCTAATTTCAAAAAGAGAAATTATATCTTGTAGAAGCAGAAAATATCAGCTTTTTCAGATAAACAACAAGGAAAATCTCTGCAAAGAAACTATCTGAAAAACACATTCACAAATGAACTCTTTAAAAAGAGGAAATTCTCCAAATTCATAATAAAATTTTAAGGTGTGTTCCTTTGTATGGGAACAAAGTCAGTTTTGAGCCATCCAGCTCCCGTATTACTCTGAAGTTATGGACTTTTCTTCCTACTAAAAACAAATGAAGACAGCTGTATAAAGGCATATGTGGACTTTGGGAGGCTATTGGGTAGAGGCTTGAGCTAAGGAGGGTTTTGCTCATGTTAATCATGGCTTTCTGTGATACAGAATAAACAACACTGTAATCAGAAGGATTTGTTTTACCACCAGTCTACCAGCCAAAAGCAAGAGGAGCCTTATCTGCTGCTGTGAAATCATGAATTTTGGTAGCTGAGATTACGATCTGTGGGATGTACTAAGTGGGGTGATGCTGATGTTAGCTGGCTTCCCAGCTGAAGTGCCTTACGCAGCAGCTAATCACCTGCTTCTGAGAAGGAGGAGGTATGGGGAGAGTTTGTTTTTCCTATAAATTGATCCCTGATCCTTTCATCCCTCAGTATAGCTGTACTTGTTTAGTCTACTGAGGCCTCTTAAGGCTAACATGGAATGAAGTACAATAGCATAAGGGTGTTCATAACCACAGCAGTGCTGTTAGCTGTGCTCTTTAATGGATTTGGATAAAACCTCACTCAGCAAATAGCATGCTGAAAACAAATATTCTCTTTGTTGTCTTTGGATGTACTGTCCCCATTACTGTACTGCATTTGTTCTCAAAACAGACCCACACACGGTCACATTTTGATCTTTGAACTTTGAGCTGATCAGTTGTCAGATACAGATGCCTCAGTGTGAACCTTAGCACAGAAACAGATCATGGGATTTGAAATAGCAGGAGAATGTGTGCTGTCCTGGTGGGCAAGCCATGCGGAAGCTTTCTAATTTATTCATAATTTTACTAAAATCAGAGGTTTTATGAAAAAGAAAATTAAGTAAATACCCAGCTGAACGCAGTCTGTTTGAGCTATTCCATTCTGTGCAGCCAACCATGACAGGGAAAAATACAGCCTTAGGACAGCAAAGGCTGTGAGTCCAAAAGCTCAAGGAGTGACCAAAGCACCCAGCACATTCTTGGGCAGTTAATAAAGATGGCAAAAATCATTAAATCCATTCCACTGCTGCTCATCAGACGCCACTGCAGAAATAAATTAGTTGCACACAATAAGCCAAACGGTATTCCCCTTTCTGACACCAAACCAGGGCTGCACCTTGGTTTGGACTGTGCAAGAAAACAGTGCAGGTTTTTACCTCTTGTGATCCCGTCTTTGAGCATTAGGACTTGGACACCAAGTGCTATAACCATTGAAATCAATGACAAATGTGGAATTTGACAATCCCCTGCTATGCATTTAGGGGCCAGCCAGATTTACCCTTCTTTCCTGTCTGGACGAGGAGAAAGGATTGGACTTTGGGTTTGTCCTTCTGTTTGCTGGCTGAAGCAGTGGAGCTGGTACTGGCATTTAGAGATTTCTCCTAGAAGCTGGGAGTGACACTGCTCCCCAGGCCACTGGCGGGACAGCCCAGGCCGGGGAGCACTGTTAGCTCAGGGCTGAGCCTGAAGCCAGAGCCTCATCACCAGCCATCACCTGGGAATCTTGCCTGGTGTGTTTGCTCTCCTGGCTGGCAAACAGATTCGGGGTGGAGGAGAAGGAGGGCTGAAACACCTGCTGGAGCAAAGGAAATGCCTCTGTGCAAGGCTGAAGTGAAAGCACAAACCACTGTAAAAATCTTATAGCATTAATACCAATATTCACTGTAGATATGGTTAGTGGTATGCAGGCAGCAGGTTTTTAGTTCTGTGGCATTTTGCTGACTTTACAGTAAACTGGTCTTCCTTTCTCAGATTTTAATGTGCTATGTCAGGACTAAATTATATAATGGATGCCTGGGACTTTCTGTCTTGTGGTCTGATTCTGTAACAAATTTCACCCTTCTTTTCCTCAGAGAGGGTAATTAATGGAGTGTACTATGATTTCCATATGAGATAATCTTCAGAGAACTTTTTTACTTGTGTATATATAGCCCTGTGAATCACTTGACTTTAAAAAACCTGCATTGTGCGAAGCTTAAGCACTACTGATGATCCATTTTTTCTGCAGAGGACCTCTTTAATGTATTCAGGTTTCCGTTTCTTACTGAGGTAAAGATGCATATTTTTATTTGCATTTACCTAGCTTTACCTTTCTTACAGATAGGAGTAGATCAGATTAGGTCTTTAGTTAATTTACTGTTTGTTAAGTGCTTGCTTCAGTTTCAGAGATCAGTAAAGGCAACCACCTTATTGTTACACTGCAGAAAATCTGATGGAGTTTATCTTATCAAACTGAATTGACTCACACTAGTCCTGAAGATTTTATTTATCTATTTATTTGTTTATTTAGCTGAAAGATGGCATGGAGAACAGATCCAAGAAAGGGGGGAATATGAAAACAAGGAACAAGAATTCTCTGCAGCCTTTTTGTCTTTGTTCACCTGCAGTAGTAAAAGTTGCCTATCAATGTATGTGGTAAAATAATCATTTGTCAAAGAGGTAAACTTACTGTACACCACTATTCTGCATTTAAAAGATCCCTTGTGTACTATGAACTATATAGTGTTCATAAAAAGTCATACTCAAGAGTCAAATATTCTTTCTTCTTCAATTACTGTAGTATTCCACTGTCTCTAAGGATGGGTTATTAAACACTCAGTGTCAAGGCACACTACACTGTATTTGTATGCTAGATGATATATTCATTAAGTCATTTATATTTTTTTTTATTTCCTTTTATTTCTGGTTATATGTATGTATGTATGGTTATTATGGACTCTAAGAAAAAAAAGGAGTCAGTAGGCAGAGTCATTCTGAGGATACTGTGCTTTAGTCCATGAAACCCTGAGGTCATTTTTGCTTGGACATTGCATAAAGTGTGCCTGCCAGATTCAATATATATAATCCAGTTCCAAGTGACTGAAATTAGGGTTTTACTGTTTGATCTTTCGGGCAAGTAAGCAAATTGTCACTTTCATTTCTCAATAATTGCTGGGATAACAGATCTGGCTGTTATTTTTTCCAGTCTACACTATTAACCAAGGTATGGAAGAAGGAGTTTGATCAAAGGTAATTAATGATTCTGAACAAGATTTCATTGGGGTATTGGATCACATTTCTTGTACACATGTCAAGGGGAGTATATCTGAAAAAAGCACAAGGCTGGTTAAATGGAAATGGAGCTTCCAGAGGAAGTTATTTTCTTTTAGAGGTAATATGCTAAAAGGCTGAGATTACAGAACTATTGCTGAAGGAGCAGCATGCTCTTGCGTGTTGCTAAGTGCCCCCAAGCTGACATCATCATTAGTTATTTATAGCACACTAATATCTGATGATCCTAGTCAGAAGAGAGGTCTTCTGATATCATCCTCTGTCCAAACTGGAGGAATGTCCTCGTCCTAAAAAGCTCACGATGTCATTTAATCTTATTGGTGTTGAAGGCAATCAGAACATCTAATGTGGGGCTTCAAACTCATACAAAGAAAAGCTTTTGCATCTCAGAGAAACCTTTCTTGATGGGTAGATTAATAATCCTTAATGAAATATTTTAATTAATTTGGCTGACACAGACAAGTAATATAAATGGAAAGGAATGTGAATCAAAATGATCTTATACCACCCTTCTTCAAACTAGCATAAATTCAAACATAATAAGGGCAAAATTTCTTTTTTTTTTTAATAGTATATTTCATGATCTAAGAGTTTATGCAGACACATAGTCAAGAAGAGAACTAAGAAAGATACAGGAACATATATGTTTGTGTGTTGTAGTTTCTGTCAAGTGACTCATGGTGGAGTGAGCAATTTGAGAATTCAGAGTCGTGGCTGGGCTCAGAATTGGAGGTTGTGATAAAACATTTTTAAAGGTTGCCCATTTTACGCGGCATTTAAGTCAATACAGTTGCTGTGCCTGCCTTGTAAGAAATCCATCATTTCTTACCAGAGAGTCAAGAAGTTCAGTTTTTCTATTTTTTAGAAAGCACTTTTTCAAATCTTACTAATCTGTATTCTGCAAACCCACCACTAATGGCAGGTTTGTTGGAGTGTAAACCACTCTCTGCCTTGGGCTGTCTGGTTTGTTTGAGTTACCCTGGAACAGAAATAGCTGTAGTTTTGGCAGTATCTGTCCTGCTTTACTATACGGAGTACATCACGATTTATCAGTGAGCATTTCCAAATGCAAATGACCCTCCAAATTAGGGATGTCCTGCCTCTTAGAACCACTACTAAATGACCACCTGCATGTGTTCGTATTCAAAGCTGGTCTACTCACCCCATATGCATCTCCTCCAGTGTTTTATTCGACAATCTGTTTCAGCTTCGCGAGGGAGCTAGAAAATTATGTATTGCTCATTTTGTGAAAGTCATCATTGATGACAATTCCGGCATCAAGAGGCTCATTTTGTTCTGCAGATGTTTTTTTCAAATAGAAGATAAATTGTGGTTTTTCAATCCTTTTCTTTTTCTTTCTTCCTTTCTTTCTTTCTAAGCGTGAGGATACATGCTGTGCTACTAGGAATAGGAGTGGGAACACATAAAAAATAAATTAATACAAAAAATATTGAACCTTAAGAGGAAATCCACTGCAAGCCTACAGAGCCCATTAGTATGTTATATTTAGCACCAGCATAATGGACAGGAAAAAAATACCAAGTTGTTTATATAAAGGGAATGGTCTCATTCATATTGGATAACGTCCCAAATTCCAAACCATGATTTACAGTCTCTGGACAACCAACAGTTATTTTGTGACACAGGATTTCCCAAGCTTCTAGGGTGGCATCTTCAGATGAAAAGAACAAGTGATCTCAGAGGTAAGATGCTGTAAGAGGCTCTTTTTACATTCTGTAGAAGTGCAGCTTGTCCAAGAGCTATAGTTTACACTGTGAAAGGAGCACTCTTTGCTGCCAGTGACTTGAAGTTGGCAGTTACTGTTTTTAATTTCAGAGCATCACATTCACAATAAATTCAGGTTTTCAAGAGTCCTTAGTTTTCACTGACAAATGAGGTGATCACATTTTCCAAGAAAATACACCTCCCCATGCTTTTACTATTTTTTAGTAGGAACTGTGAAATTCCCTGAACCTGATTGGAAGATATGTTGTCCTCTATGGAATGTCTTAACTTTTTTTGGTGGCCAGCTCACTCAAATAATTTAGAGATATGTTTTCATCCTTTTGAAAAGAAATCATGGTGTTCCTCCTCTGTAATTGGAAATGACATGCCATGGGATTTTCAAAGGTTCAGTGTATCAAGAAAACTAGACTTGAAATGGCTGGTTAAGTCTCACAGATATAAGTCTCGCAGATAAGGATATGTATGTAGCCCATGTACTGCAGCTCCATTGAGGCAGTCGATTGGAAAGACATATATACACGCTATTCAAGTGTGCAGGGGTGGGGTTAGAAAAATGAAAGCCTACTCAGAGCTGAATATGTTAAGGAATAGGAAAGGCAACAGTAAAGGTTTCTACAGGTCTATCAATTAGCTGCAAAAGGAGCATGAGGGAATATGTGGGCTCACTGCTTAATATGACATGGGACCTGGGGACAGGAGACATAGAAGGCTGAGATAGCTAGTGCCTTCCTTCCCTCTGTCTTTACTGGGAAGACTGGCCTTCAGCAATCCCAGGTCCCTGAGACCAGAGAGAATGTCTGGAGCATGGAAAACTTACCATTCATGGAGGAGGATCACTTTAGGGAACATTTAAACAAACTGTACATACACACATCCATGGGACCTGATGTGTCCAGAGAAACATAAGAGAAAATCTGTTTGCTGTAGAGGATGGTCACACACTGGAAGAAGCTGCCCAGAGAGGTTGTGGGGTCTACATTCCTGGAGGTATTAAAAGCTCAAATAGGCACAGCCCTGATACGCCTGCTCCACCTGACCCTCGTCTGAGCAGGGAGTTGAACTAAATGATCTCCAGACATGCCTTCCCACCTCAACCTTTCTGTGATCCTGTGTGATTCTGGATGAGGCTGTGAGACAGAAATAGCTGTGATTTAAACAACACCTAAATCCCTTCATTACTGCAGGAATTGTATTAATTTTTAGCAATACAGCATTTCAAATACAAGTGACGCTCCACAGAAAAATATGTTTTAGCCAAAGGCACAGTTTACCAATAAACCCCGCATGTCAGAGAGTTGGGGTTTTTTTAACCAGGTTAAATATTGAAAACTTCTGGAAAATGTAACCATTTCATTTAAAATCTTTATTTTCACTTTTTTGAAAATTTGACTTAAACTCCCCTCCCCCCCCCCAAACAACAATATAATCTGGTAACTTAGTTACACACAGGATAATCAAAGCATTTTGGTAAAAATTGTCATCATCTAAACTTGTGACAGTTTTATGAATAGCAGACCTATGCAAATGTATCTGATGTGAAAAGGCATTACTTCCAGTTGCTCTTAATTAGGGAAAATTTTAATCTGTTTTTCAAAGCTAGGAAACTTTGTGTGAAAAATGTCCACTGCACAGAATTCTACACAACTCTGCTACCAGCTTTTAGACATCTCTGGTGCTTGCTGTTGAAGCTTTGGTGTTATATTTTAGATTAATACTATGAGAAAATGATCAATATGTAGTTAGTATATTTTCTATCCAGAACAGCCTTACAGGACAGAGAACACGAGAATCTTGACCTCATAGCAATTTAGAAGTGACAGCCAGACTACCTCTATGCCAGCTTAAGAACAGGGGCTAAAAAGAATCTGTGATGAAATATTAGACAACTTGTAAGAAATTCACAAAACCAGATGCTCATGTATGTCCTTTTGGAAGGACGGTCTATTTGCCTCTGAAGAGCTCTGTAACTAATTTGTTGAAGACACCAGATAATGTCACACATAAAGGTAGCCATGTCACATTTTCAGACTGTCCAGAGCCAGAATGCTATGAAGCTATTATAGAACAAGCCAAGACTGTATGATATAGTGGCCAAACATGACAAATAGTAATTTTGAGACCTGTTAGAATAGCAGCCCAAGTGACCAAAAAAAACAACAACCAACAAACCAACCCCAAAAAAATCCCAATAAAAACAGAATGTAAATCTACAGAGTTCCCGCAGGAGTGTTAAGAAGAGCAGAGACAGGCCTTTTCACCATGAAACATGAATCTTGTTAACACTGAAAACTCTAAAAACTCTATAGACTCTTGGAATCAGAAAAGCTGCTGGAAATAGCTACAGTGCCCACCTCAAGTAATTGGCATCTCACCCAATGTACCATCCCAACTGCTTGGCTTTAAATAATGGAACTTGGATGACTTTTCATGAGTTGGTAGAATATGCGAAGGAATATGAATTTTTCCATGTCACAACATCATTACATTACTGCTAGACAAATGGCAAAGTCTGAGTAAGTAACTGTTGACATTGCTAAGAGTTTAGTAAAGAAAGTTGAAGAAATGAAGAAAATATTCTTCAATAGAGGAACAGTTCCATGGAATCTTAGTTTCAATAACACCCAAGTATATCTGAACATTAAGCACGTGAAGTACTGAATTAATAACTGGCTGAAAAAAAACAAACCATGGACAAAAAACTGAAACCCCTTTGCCCAAGCCAACCTCATTACCGCAAAAAAGCCAAATTTCCTCAAACACTTCCTCATTACAAAATGTGTATATGAAAGCATGTAACCTGTGCTGAACTGATGTATCTTACTCAGCTAATACAGATAGATTGGTATTTCACCAAACCCAATAATGCATTTACTCACGAGGAGCGCAAAACAACAAATATGGACATAGAGGATGATGAAATACCTGTTCATGGAGATCTGATGAAGAGACGTTGAAAAGAACAGTTTGACAAGCACCTGAGTTATATAGGAATAGCTAATGAAAACAACTCATCTCCAAAAGAACCCAAGTGCAAAGCAGACTTCTCAGATTGGAGTGTCAGTAGAATCCTTTTTCTACCACAGAAGCTGTGATGTGTACTTACTTCATCTAAATATTCAAGGGAGAAATAGCACTTTATTTCCCAATCATTTGCTTAGCAAGGCTTGATAAAATCAAAATACATTGCTGAAACTTGGCCTACTACTCTAGCTTTTATATATAGGCTTTAAAAAAATTACTTTAGTTTTATGTGAGTCACTGTAAAAGTTTAGGCAGAAAGAGAGAAAAAAATTCAAATAAGGGTTTAATAAGCTTTCACCAGATTGTTGCAGAGAGATGGAAACCTGAAAGTGTGAAAATAACAAGAAAATAACAAGCTACAGACTTGTCAGCAAATACAAGCCTCCAAAAGATCTGAGATATGAAAATTATTAAAAAACTCATTTCAGTTAAGTTTTATTTTAATAATTTTCTTTCTATTTGGAAACCAGTTAAGTTTTATTAATCTCCTAGGGCCTTTTGCCATTTTCATGCATGGCCCTCTTTTATTCCCTTCCCTTATATGTATTTTACATACTGATTTTCAGGCACAGTTTACTGTTTCCTGCAAAGAGTAGAACTCGTGGAACCAGTAGCTAGAGTTATTGTTAGCACACAAATAGGCTAAGACAGATAGCAAAGTCCTTGGCAATCCAGGAACTATATAATGTTGACTAGCTCCAGCAACACCAGCAGAAATGTCGTAAGCCAGTGCTTAGATTTCAGCAAGTTCGTTCCATCCAGTTCTTTCCACCTGCGAATGGGCTAAACCTGACCTTATCACATCCATAAGTACTCCACTCCTCTCGACCTGGAAGGAATGTTTGGGTGGTTAGTGTCAAGTCGTTTCTCTGCAAACACCCCCCAGATTCCTGGCTGGGGTGGTGGTGGGCTGAGCACCTCCAAACACTTTAGACTACATCTGAAGCATTTGCTCCTGGGGCACTCAGCACTTGGGTGGCTCAGGCTTCAGATGGAACACTGCAGTGCTGCTGAAAAATAGCTCTGGAGGTTGTTTAATCTGCAGTGCAAAAGTGTTACTGAGTAAGAGGGGTTACATGAGGAGCTATTTCAGATGCTTCACATTCCTCCTCGACTTTACCCTGGCAAAATTTACAAGTGAAGACAAGCCCTTATACATGAGGCATAAAAAGTAACAGAGAGACTCCTGCTATGGAGTGCTCAGTATTTCCAAGCGTTAAACATGGTCAGCACCAGAAGTATGGGGAACAAACTCACCTGCTTGCTTTTCTGAATAGCTGCAAATAGGAATTAAGTTTGAAAGTGATTTGGCTTTATCTTGGTATTAATCTGCTTGGCTAAGATCAGGGCTCAGCATATGCTTTTTCCAGCCAGACCTAGGTTGTGCTGCAGTGTATCTGGCTCCTCTTCCTGTGGAGCGAGCCTGGAAATTCTGCAACAGCTTCCTTTACGTTTAAGAAAGGTATTTCCTGAATTAAGTCTGAGCATGACTTATAATACCAGAACTGGGTCCCCCGTTTTATTTATTTTACTATGAAACTTAATTCGTTGTATGTTTTTCTCACTTTTTTGGTCTTGGTCTTTAATATGCTATAGATTCCTGTTCTGTTGGCAAACTATTGCATTATACATGCTGTAGATAAGAGGGAGCTGGTGGGTCTGGGATACTCAGTCATTTGTGAGAGGCTAGGATTGGGGCTTAATTGTGGTAGAGAACTTTTTGATTCAAACTGATCAGCAGTGAAATAGTTAATGAGATTGAAGTGCAAGCTATCTGTAAGGTTTCAGAGTTAACATCGATTGGGATGAATAGAACAGTTCACACCTCTCAGAATTAATCTCTCAGCCTGAAAGTTTTGTTCACTGTTCTGGAAGGTCACTTAATTACCATGAGAAGTACAGACGTAATCATATGATGAAGGTTAAACTCCAGTATGTTACTCTGAAGCAAGGATTGGAAAATCAAAGCAGATTCAGCAGCACTGTAGACATGAAATACGTGATTTATGTTTGTAGCTGTTTAGACCAAGTTTAATTCTTCAAAATAGACAGTGGGACTCATCACCAAATATTCTTTGAGTTGTGAGGACAGGTTTTTTGTATTTAATATGTTCCATTTACAATTTTTTTATATGAGATGAGTTACTGAGGATTATTACCCACTGTAAATACTAGTAGAAAAGTAGCCTTTTTTACTGAATGACATCACGTTAAAAAATAAGTGAAGTTACACTGACATTAAGCATGGTTTAACAGCCTGAATAGACAAAAAGGCTTTGGCATAAACAAAACCCCTTTGATTTTGTGTCAGTTAGTTACGGTCAGTAGGAACAGGAGTGTAAGTGCACTAAAAAAGATATCCGGTGTCACTCCATCTATTCTGTTAAGCAACCAGACAACGTGAATCCTTTTTCAGATGCTCTAAGGTGGACTAGACTGTTGACATAATGCAGCAGTCCTTTAGCTGTACTGGCAATTAGGTTTTACATGCTCTGTGGTGACACTTGTCTTTTCCACATCATTAGTAGCTGTGTATGAGCACTAATATGTTAATGTGACCAAGCAGTCCACAACTCCCCCATGTAGATAAACCTGGAAAGTGCACTGAAATGAAGAGAACAACATTTAAACAATACTCCTGGGAGCCCAGAAGCAAGGAAACCTGTTTTCCAGTCAGTTTTTGCCTTAATTATATGTATTAAAAATTCTTTATAATTTATAAACTGTATCGTTCATGTCAGTGTCTGTCATGTCACAGATTTGTCAGTGTCTAAGGCATGTAGAGGATCTGCATGCTCACATGGCAATTTTTCTTTCTCATGCAGGGAACATTTGCATGGGATTTTTTCTTTGTGTGGTTATATAATTTCATAAAGCTTACAGGTTAATTATTTCATTAATTATACCATAACTATATTAATTAATTATTAATAAAATGCAGATTTAATTATTTTAGAGAATAGGGTAAAAGTACCCTTCAGTCAAATCTGTCTGAAATCAACTAATGAGGTCAGAAGTTTTTGGCAGGGAGGTGGAAGCTGATAGACACAAATATGCACACACTGTGACCTCCTTGGGAATGTCTTTTCTCACCTCGTTTTATATAATCTAGAGTTGTAAAAGAGATCTCTACTGTCTCCACCTTGGTACTTGCATTTTGATACTACTGGATCTTTTTGGTCAAATAGCTCTGTATTACTCATCTCCCGATTAAGACAACTACATTTGGAGTAGCATTACAGACAAATTTACTTGTCAGCATCTGCTTGTGCTAAACGTGATGGTCCTGGGAAGAAAGTCTTAAAGTAGTTGGTGAGAGGAATTGTGGGGGTGTCACAGGGAAGCCTGGCCTGAAGTGCTGATTGTGTTTGCAGCATCTCTGAGGACATGACTTACCATGGCAAGGCAGGAAAGCTTTAAAACATGGAGGCCTCTCATGTTTCGGCTCAGCAGGCAGTACATGAGACATGTTGGCAACAGTCAGGCCGCTGAGCCTCACAGTAAGAAACTGTCTGGTTTGCAGGCAAACATCAGCTAAAAAGCAAACCAAAGAGGCAGCATGAAAGCAGCACTAGAAATGTCCTCCCACAAAATCACTGCCTTCTACAAAAACCCTTGCATGAGAATGGAAATATTGGAAATGAGAATCGCGCCTTCACCTAGAGGTCAGCATGTTGGAATAGCACTGTTTCACTGGTAAAATACATTAGAGTGAATCAGAGGTAAATTCTGGTAGCTAATATATTTCCTATATGGAGTGACATTGCGGAGGAAGTTCTTTTTTCACCTGAATCTGAGAAAACTTAAGGAAGACAAATACTTATATAGGAGAGCTGGGAACTCTGGTTCTGTGCCTGACCTACTCCTGTCTCTGAAGAAAAAACAGATTCTCCTGTTGCAGGCTGTGTCCCTGGGAGACAGTGGTGGGAGAATGAGATCTGAATCCAAGAGGACTTGCTCTGAAGAGCACAGACTTGAAATGCCTAGCATCAAAACAGTGACAGGTGGTTGCACAGAACAAGCACATTAGGTTCGAATAAACTCACAAGAAAAAAAGAGAAAGGATATAGTGTGCAAAGGTCCACAAGCAGCATAAATTGTCTGCAAAGTAACTCAAAATACACAAATAAAAACGCTCAGCCTTACAAGCAGTCATTCAAGAGAAGTGGAGGAAAAAACGTTATGCCCTAATCTCACCATTACCGGAGAAAATGAAAATGGCAGTACACACAGTGACTGAGAACAACGATTTCCAATACAGAAAAGGCTGCCTGCAAAGTGACTTTGGCAAATTCAAAGATATGTGCTGATTCAAGTATATAAATACATTGCAGAAGGTGGCTGCCAGCTGAAAGCTGCCATATTGGTCAGGTTACTAACTAATCACCAGCCATTTGTTGTTCAGTAGTCCAGCTGACCTGTGGCTGCAGCATAGCTCCAGCACCACACATAAGTGCTAATATCAGACTTCAGAAATGCAGCAAAGGACTGATGATATTTAGCAAAAGTTTCCTAAGGCCACTGGACACGTTCAGGCTGTCGGTAAGGAAACTCCTGAAAACGGCAATGTTATTGCTTGGAGCATTCACCTGTTGACACAAAGGGATACCAGTGGCTGCCAATCAACAAGGTAGACCAAATCATGAAGCTCATCACAGGAGAGACTTAAAATATCCAGAAAAAAACAGAGCATTCGTGTTGGGGTCTGTGAAGAATTTAAACCTAAGTATACATTTCAAGGACTGGACACTGTGGGCACAATCAAAATAGAAGTGCATCACTATCTGCAGCTGGCGGAACTACTGAAATGCAAAGTACTATTAGCTGTGGTGAAGTTGTAAGAATCGACAAGGCTGCAAACTAGAGGTATTATTATATTCATTGAAACTAGCACAGAGTGAATCAGCAGCTGAAAAGTAGTTAGAAAGTCTTCAGGTAAACCAAGGATTTGCTCTGAGCCAAAGCCACTGAGCAAAGTGCTTGGAAGAAGTCAGTATCCATTGCCAGTTACTGGAGACATGCTACTGTGATTTATTCATGGTTAAACTGTTTGCGACGTCAAGAACAGATTCTGGCATGCTAAGCTAGTGAGCCATCTAGCTTCTTGACAATCTTTGCCATAGCTATTGGCAGCTGTTTTGGGGCATATAGGCATTGACCTAGGCCTGACATGGACTGAAAATGGACCTCTGGGCATAAAGAGTATACCTTATGACATGATTGTCATAGAAGAAGGGGTTGTTGAGTCAATTTGGGTCCATGAAGTCAAACTGAAGCAACTTCTTAGCAAATGCTGACAACAGAATATTAAACTACACAGACAAACTTAGGTGAGAAGAGCTGAGTTCGTCTTTTACCATATGTTTTCTGATGTTCTCTTTCAGGATTGTGAGAACTGTGAAAATGTAAGAAAATGCCCAGGCTGGCAGACATAGAGAAGAAATCGCGTAATTTTCAGTAAGTTTTCACATTCTGCACGTGCTCTTTAGATACCTCTGAATCCTTAAGACAGATCACAGCAATGCAGCATGGGACTTGGAGAAGAACCTACAATATTTACTTAAAAGAATACATAAAATTATAAGTAAACACCAGCTTTGAGGTGCTAAGGTATTTATGAAACAGCTGGAGCTATAACATGGTAACTCAGAAGGAGGCAAAGTGGCCTTTTGCAAAGCCCACTGTAACAGACCCCTGACAGACACAGGGCCCAGATTTAAAAGGAAGTGCTGGCTCTACTTTCTGTAGTGAAAGGTTTATTTTGAGCACAAGGTAGACTTCTGCCTAGACATAACAGAATACCATAGAAAGGCAAGGCTGAAGGCAGCCAAATGACTGAAGCACATCCCTCAGAGTCCAGTGGCAAAAGACGAAGAAGGGGTGATGCCCAGAAAAGTGACTTTAGGAGGCACACATTTAAACCAACTTAACAGAAAGATTTGCCACATAATCTTAAAGTCAAGGTTATTGTCTTGGTCTTTTTAAAATTATTATTCTTTAAAGTATTTTTTTTCCCTGAAAGCAATCCAGAGAAGTTCTTTGTTGTACAGGGTATTGGATAGAACTGTGTCAGTCATTTTTTAATCAGTTTCTTATAAACCCATGATCAATCTCGACAGCTACTTACCCTTTTTGGTAAGAATTTTCTTCTTATGTTTCTTCAATCATTGTAAACAAAGACAATTTTTAGAACAGCAGAAAGAATTTCACTGTGCAAGATCTAAACTCAATTTATAGATTTATAAATTTTACAATTTCATAAGTATTTCTAAGCATTTACCAGACTGAAAGGTTCTTGATTACAGCTTCAGTCAGAGACAGAGGAGAGATGCTTTCAGTTCACTGCTCCATGTGTGAACTTCAGTTCCTTACACAGTGCATCCTGCCGAATTTTTTAAGTGTGCATATGTATGTGTAACTACACTTACCTATCATAGTGCTGTCTGATGCACTCTAATGTCTGAGGAATGCTCTGAAATGTGATAAGATAGGACATATATACACCATACCTATACATGCCTGCAGATACTTAATCTTTTTTGTGAATACGTCTAGATCTTAATGATTAAATAGCATCCAATTAACTACATAATATTATTTACAGGAAAAAGTTTAATCACATTCTCATTAGCAGCTTATCATAATCATTAGTCATTATTTATATACAAACCAGATGAATTAGCATTTTATGTGCATTGCAGATATGACCACATAGGTAGCTATTATCTACCTACATTTTTACATTACAGACAGCTAAAATTTTTCTTCCTGCATCATCTTGTGAATCTTGTAATCCTCCTGAGTTCCAGCCAAAGCTCTTTCTTCAGTCAGGCCAGTCTTCTTTCCTGCTGGCTCATCTTTCAGGACATGGGGATGGCCTGCTACTGTGCCTTCAGGATTTCCTTTTTGAAGTATATGCAGCTTTCCTGAACTCCTTTGCCTTCAGGACTGCCTCCCAAGGGACTCTGTCAACCAGTTTCTTAAACAGGCCAAAGTCTGCCCTCTGGAAGTCCAAGGCAGCAGTTCTGCTGATACCTATCCTTACTGCTCCAAGAATTGAAAATGCTATCCATGATACCTATGCCCAAGACAGCCTCCAACTCCATCACCCTGGTCCTTCTCTGTTCACAAACGACAGGTCTAGCAGGGTGCCTTCCATTGTTGGCTCACTCACCAGCTGTCAGGAAGCTATTTTCCACATGCTCCAGGAACCTTCAGGTTTCTTTTCTCTCTGCTGTATTATATTTCCAGCAGACATCTGGTAAGTTGAAGTCCCCCAGAAGAACAAGGGCTAGCAAATGTGAGCCATACAAATCTGCTTGTGCTTTTACTGAAGTAGCTAAGCCATGTCAAGACAAAAGTGCCAAAATCAAGCAGGACACTTGTTCTGGATTCATCTTATGCATTTAATGCACCAACCCCAAATGACTGCAGCCCACATTCATTACTTGCAACTTTGCCTCTTCTGTCAGGAGCTGTTTCCTTGGAGAACACAGAAGACAAGAGAACAGTACTGCTGCCAGCCAGACTTTCTTTTCATGACCACGGCAGTAAAAACTAGGCCACATGAAGGAAAGAGAAAAGGAAGGACCATCATTTTTGTACAGTGCTTTCCCAGAGTCCCAAGTGTCTGAGAATGTGCGGTTGTTTTCCAGATGTACCCATTGCTTCTCCATTTTTCTCCAAGGTGACAGTGGAGGCAGGCAGACAAAGCATATGACACCAGTTTCCTATCCCCTTTTGACAGGAAAGTCTCAGGACCCACACAACTCTGATACATTTTCTCTTAAGACATTACCCTGATTAGACTGCAATTGAAAACTTTTAACCCCAAAAATGTCAACATACAATCACAGAAAGAGGAATTTGATGGTGAACTAGGGAGCTGGTTGGCAAAAAGTTCAGCTTTTTCTGAATTTAAAAGCAAACAAGAAGTACCATTTTTCTTGAGGGGAGGTAATCTTGCTCTGATCAGATAATATCCAATCAAGCCTTCTCCTTTCAGCATGGGGCAGGGAAGTGTAATGCTTTCCTTCAGTTTCATGATATTTTGTGTTAAACCTATTGCAAATTAAGTTGATTGCCTAGAGACTATAGCTACTGCTTATAGCTCGCAAGAGAGACAAGGCAGTGTAATGATCTGTGACTACATACCATACATGTAGACTACAGCCATCAGTCAACCACATAATCTTCAGTATCAAGATTCATTAAAGTCAGTGGGAGACATGTTAAAATGTTGTGTGCAATTTGGGAAACACAGGGGTTAATACTATAGAATAAAGAAATTAAGTTTAAAAAGAGGTGGAAAAGAAGCTGTTAATGCAGAAGTGGGTGCAGCCAGAGTGTAGAGCTTGTGGCTGTAGATTACTCTTAGATTTTTGCCACATAAACATTTTGAAAAGAAAATAAATGACAATCTATCATGTCTTAGGAGGTGGGATTCTTTTCCTTTTCCTATACTCATCAAAATGACTGTTTCCATTTACTAAGAAATAGTATCTTTCTTAAGTTATTGCATACTTATGAGCATGTCTCACTGAACCGTCTTTCTTCTCAAATAACTAACTTTATTATACAAATAACTCACTTCATTATGTGGGTCGTTGGGATCTTAAAGTGTTAAAAAGAAAGTTAAACCTTAATTATGGGCTGTAAGCTGCTAAAGGGAGTATAACAGAGTGTAGCAATGACATCTGGACTAGTACTACTGCACGTAATGCATATCTGTCACTGACAACTCACTGGGTTACATTTAATTCACAGTCATCAGTCATGTCTTCTTTTCTAAGCAAAAAAAAAAGACACTACACTAGCATCAGTAGTAGAAAGCATGCCTTCAGAGCACAGATTCTTCCAAGTGCCATGATTCAAGTGGATGACCTTACAGATGTAAATGGAATGGACAAATAAACGCCAAAAACCAAAAACGGATTGAGAATTTCATATGCTTTGTTAACATTCAATCTATCATACTTAATGAAGTTTTGTAATTGTTCTCTTGCCCATACACTCTCAGTTTCTGAGTTTGACTCTCCTTTCTCTTTGGATGTAGGGGAATGCCTCTATGCTCTCTCTATGTAAATCAGGGCACAGCTTGGATTTAGCAAAGCAAAATGTGAGCAGCATACATCAGCCAGGAGGAAGTAAGTGTTCTCCTTCTTAAAAATCTAAGAACTCGAAATGGTTACCAGATCAGTTCAGAGGCTGTCTGAGCCTTTCCTCTGCTTGGTTGCATGTTTGCCTGTGGAATATGGAGTGCTGGAATAAACAGTGTTGAACAGAAATCAATTTGAGTAAGAGCAGGGAATACCAGCTTCACAAACTCTGGGCACAAAACCACTCTCTTCAAGTCTTGTACTATACCCTCCTTTCTTCTTGAAATATGTAAGCAGCAACCCACAGGTGTCCAGAAATGTTCCTCTTAAAACATGAAACTATTGCTTCCATGGCTCCACAACAAGAAGACATATGGACACAGCTGATTTTCACTTAACAACTCAGTTGAGGCAAACAAAACAGCAGAAGCTATGGTAAATGCAGACCTCTTTGATCCCAAACTAAATGACAATTTTAGCACTAACACTTACCCAGATGCTTTTGTTACAGATCAGGAAACCTGTTTGGCAAGCTCTCACTCATTTGGCTATAAGTATTTCAGTTGCCCTCCCACTAGATGTAGTTTCACCACGTAAGTCATGTTTCAAGTCAGAGTGAACAGATGAGCTTGTCTTACTCAATCACTAATATTGATTCACACGTTCACACAGAAGAAAATGCAACTTTGAATTGTCTTGGCAGAGCATACACCTTACACATGCACAATTAAAGATTAAAGAATTAGCAGGTGCCCTAATCGAAACCCTGCAGGGTGGGTTCTACAATTTGACTGCACTTCATTATCTTTGTCCTCTTCGTGCTACAAAGTGACTTCTGACTAGGTGCATATTTTGCTGTGGTTTGTGGCAATTAAGATTCTTGTTCATGGTAGATTGACTAGAATCTCTTTGGACTATCTAGTGCATAATCTTTCTTCATATATTTCTACTATCCTACCATATGCACTAGCACTGGTCCACTGGGTATCATTTTATTTTGATTTTCATGTATACATTCTAATTATTTTCCTACTGTATCGCCATTGGAGCTTAATGTCAAAAATAGAATCTACTTTTCACTGGGTCCACCACAAAATTACAACTTGTGACAACTTATGTTAGCTTTCACTAATAAATATGAAAGAATAATGCACTTTCTAGCATGCTGAATAGTAAATTAACAAGTTAAAATCACATAAAATGATCAAATAAATGTATACTGTTCTGAAACAGCTATGTATTTGAAGAAATCCCAGTCTTAATAGCATTATGTTTTTAAAACTAACATTTTATGGTATAATGAATTCTATGGTAAGTTATTATTACTACTTATTGTATGTGTTATGGTAGTGCCTAAAAGTTTGAGTCCAGCTGTGCTAGACACTGAACAGCAGTTTTATCTGTATTTACATTCCTTCTGCCCTGCTTAAGTACCTGTCTTTCTCTGTTAGGTCAGTTTCCAAAATCCTTCTAAACACCCTTAAAACTCTGCCACTTCCAAATGTTCCACTACCCACCTGTCCCAGGAAATATCCTTAAATTCTTTTTTTCAACCTATTCTTCATCTTACCTTCCCATGATGTCAAAAGAAGTGGCCAAGTGCTGCACTTGCTAGTTCTCAGCCTGTTTTTCCTCCCCATCTTTCCTCCACTAATTCAGTCCCAACAGCCATTGTTCTTGGTGTTGGTGTGAACCTTTTCCATCACCACTCTCACCAGGCTTGTAGGAAAACGGCAGTTGAAGCTCTTCCCTTTGTCCCCATTGCAATCTTGGCCGATCACACCCTGCCAGATGCCTTGGCTCCTCAATCAACAGTTCCAGAGTTGGTTCCCTTGCACAATGTGTAATCATTTGTTGCCACTATAAAATGGCAACTAATTCTCTCCTTCCCACCACATCATTCACAGAAACTGATAGGGGATTATATTTTAAGAGGACCTTTTAAAAGTATACATCTACCATTAGATTTTGAGGCAACAGTTGCCTTCAAAATAAGCAGTAGAGTCTTCCCATTCTTGCTAGTGTGTTCCTCCCTCACTCCTTGTTTCATACAGCACACTTGTGGATGGCTTTTAATAAGAAAACAGTGTAATGTCATCAATGCATAGTGACTCGTTCATTTGCATATTTGGAAAGAGAACTGTTAATTTAAGAAAGGAGTAAATAGTGGATGCTAAAGAACATCACCAACAACATGTCATTGCTTTTTAGAGTGGCAGCATGTTCTTGTATTCAGTATACTCCCAGATGAATTAGAGGGGTGCATTTTATACTGAGATTTGTGGCAAATCTCTTTTAGTATTCATAGGTGTGCTGGCATAATACAATTCATTTAGGAATATGACACATCTGTGTAATTTGTAGGTGTTGACTGTCTAACCTTCAGACAACTTGATGGAAAAAAATAATTCATCCATAACAGAGACCTTTATTTTTCAATCCATAACATTCTATTTAATGTATTAGAAGAACACAAAAAGAATAGAAAAACAAGAAAAGTAAAACAACAGGAAGAGAAAGAAATGCCTTATTGAACAGCATTTCAACAAATAGTGTAGAGATGGATTATTCCATATTTTCAAATCCTTTATAGTGAAAGTTCTATCTCTGTCAGTCTTTCCACAGGTCTACCTTACTTATCTCTGTGATCAAGAAAGAGAAAAGCAATTGTAGCCCTATATAGATATGACATTTATTTTCCAGCAATTCAGAAAACTTGAACATGACAATACTGAAGAATGTTTTGTATATTTCATGTTATGATTAGGATCATCTTCAAATATGATGCTCTATATTCACGTACCTTAGCTGTGGTGTGACATAAACAGTGGCATAATGTATGTACATCACAGTAATTTTTATAAAAATAAAGCAAAAGTTACAGATATTCAAGGAAGGACAATAAAGGAGATAGTTAGCCTGCTCCTGTAACTGTATGTGTCTTCCATTTAAAATATTTACTTGTAAGAGAGTAAGTTTTGATTGCTCTGAATAATAAGACCTTTCACTTAAAAAGGCATGCTGCATTCTGGGGCATTTTGCCACCCGTGAGCATCAGAGTAGCAAGATGCTATTATCTGCAGCATGTGAACTTGTTCACAACTATCCCAGGGTTAGTAATTTTGCATTCTAAGAAATGTAATTTATGGTCATATTACAGTTCTCATCTTTGCACTGAGAGTATCTCCCAGGCATCCTTCTCAGATTATGGTCCCACCTGGATCAGGAATAGGTGGTCATGAGCCTGGGTTTTCCTAGGGAACCTATCTTTTCTTTGTCTCTTTTTCTTTTTTTTTCATTTCCTGAAGTGTACACGTTTGCCTGCTTGTTGCTCCATGAAAGAAAATCTTTTTGAAAGAGTTTTAGGTTAGAAAATCTGTCCTGTGAAAGCAGCCCCTAGGCTGAGCTCCCAGCTTCTTTTTGGGAGTCTGCTTGTGTCTGTCTCCCCCAGCAAACCCACAGATGTAGCTATTTCATCCAGAGCTTTGTTCCCTTCTCCTGTCTCCCGCTTCTTTGGCCCACGTGGCCTTCTTCACGGCCTCAAGTTTTCTTTCCTTCTCCTGTGTGCTGGCATTTTTCTCTATAGGAGGGCTCAGATGATCCTATTGGGTACAAAAGTGCTTTTAGTGATCAGTAATTTGGAGTCAATAAACCTCTTTAGTAGCAGGGGTTATTACTAAGGGAAAATGTGCTTAGCTCCATTTCTAGCCTACTTCCCAACCCCACGCTTCTCTTTGCAGGGGACAGCAGAGCCTAAGCATTTGCCAGTCATCCAGTTAACAACAGCAATTGCTCTAGATAAAAAGAGCTACACCATCATTACCAGGAGGGAGGAGAGAGTCTAACAGAACACATTGCATGAACAATCGAGTAATTGGATCCCTATTGGAAATGCAGCATGAGTAATAATTTCAGATGGCACCGATGGTGTTATAACAGAAATTATACCTCTATTATATTCCAATGAATCCAGTTCTAACCACTGGTGAATGGTTTAAAGACACTGCTGCATCCGTGCATACCTGAACTTCTCAGGAAAGGCTAATCCACTTTGAAACTGATGCCAATTTGGCAAGATACTCCATTCCTTCTGAACTCAAACTCTTTAGTTTAGGCACACAGGGAACGTGAGAAAGCAACCTTTTTCTAAAATACACACAACAAGGAAAAACCTCCTCTACCATCCAGCATATTTTACATCTCTTGGCTGGATGTGTGTGAAACATTCTGGAGCGTGATAGCGTGCACGGCTGTGGTGTGGTACTTCTTTTCAGTAATGAATTTTATGCCTGCCTGTTTCTGTTCCTTTGTCTATTTTTAATTCAAATATGTAAAAGCTTTTCTTAATACAGACTCCCAGGTGTCAGTTGCTGCCTGGAGTCCCTTTTCTTTCCTCTATTGTTCTCTTAATTGTTACTTCAAAACAATTAGCTGGGCATTCATATGCAAATGAATGCAAATGTACAGGGGATTGGGTGTGAGAGAATACCACCACTCGTTAATTTCCACTTCAAGGTCTGCTGGTAGAAACAACAAAATGCTTAGCAATGTATTTTTCCTGGGCCATAAAGGGTGAACTCGCCACGATTCCAGCAGTCCTGCTGGCTCGGCAATTGTTAAGATTCTGCAGTTTCTTGGTAAGATTTTTATTTATTTATTTAGTTGGGTCTAGAGACTGTGCCACACTTGTCACCCTAAACTGCCCTTGCCCTTGCTCTTTTACGCTCAAGGACAAGCCTCATAATTTGGATACAATCCTGATTAGAATATAAGGTAAATTATTCATAGTACTGCTATTAACCTGATCCATTAAGGATAAAACCTCTCACTTGAAGGAATTCCTCATGTCTCTGACAAAATAAAACTTTTATAATTTATAAAAGAGTATGCTTTATTGCATTTAAGCCTTGGAAGAAAGGTACACTGACTGATAGGCTGGGACTAGGAATGAATCCTAGAAAGACTTTGCCAGTTGCTAAGATAAATCTCATCTCTTTTGGAGCAGTTGTATTTATTGTATAAATCTGCATTCCCTTTCAGACTGTGTAGTAAAACTCCTTATGAAAAATAGTTGGTTATTCAGCATTCAGAACTGCTTTACAAAGATAAATACCTTAGCTTTTCAGATCCAATTAATATACAGAAACCAATTAAAAGACCAAATCCTGTAATCATTAGGCAGGAAAAATTCAGAACCACAGACTATCCTGGGCAGGAAAACCCACAGCACAGGAGGAAAACTCCATCATTCACATGTGACTCTCCTACCAGGCCCCCCCTCCAGGGGAAAAATTTCCTCTAGGAGGTGTAAGTTTAGAAAGGCATTTCTGAGGTTATGGGAAGTGATTAACTTTTAACTCCACAGTTACTTCTTTTTTATATTACCTTAGTGTTCTTCCACTTTTATGTCTGAAAATCATCTACACAGCAATAAGAGACCACAATATTTACCCCTCAGGGTAGCGTCTTTGTTATGCAGTGTGATTCCCATGTTTCACCAGATATATTCCTCATGGAAAAGAAAGATATCTGCTGGGTTGAATTCTCTGCTCCATCACTTAGCAAGGAGTGGTGGGCTGGCTGGACCTGGACATGCAGTTCTCTTAGAAGTCTAAATACTGCCCGAATCAGTGGAAGTCAGATGTTTGTGTGCCTTTATCCAAACTGTAATTGTCTTGTGCCCTGGCTTCCTACCTCTGAGACTGGATAATCACTGCCCTCAGAGTGCTGTTGTAGGAATAAACACATTTAAGACTGGTAGGAACTCAGGCACAGTAACGACAGGGAGCATATAAATACTTTGGGCAAAGAGGCAGTGCTATTTATATTGCAGTACAAATAAACAGTGACAAAGCAACTATGACTGATCTGCGGAATTTGATCTGGGGACTCTGGCACTGTGAGTAGCGTAGGACCGTATTCAAATACTACTAGCAATGCACTCTGGAGGAGGAGACCTTGTTCACCTGCAGAGATGGCAATTAGAAAGGGGGAGACTGTTACCCACCAGTTCCTCCATATAGAGGAGTGGATACTGCCAGTGGTAATGTGGGTGACCACCCCCAAGGATTCACAATGTGTTGTGCTTCAGGAGAAAGAGGGATGATTAGTCTTCTTACCTTCATCCCTGCCCTTCCTCTCTGTGTCCTCTGTGGCCAGTGTTTTATTTAAACAAGCTTTTTTTTTTTTTTTTCCCCTCCTTTCACAGGCATATCAATTTATGATGATTTAGCCTTAAGCAAAGACTTAAGGGTTTTGTCCAAAATAAATACACAAATGCCAGAAAGGTCTTTAACCATAATGTTTCTATTTTTCCCTCCTTAAAACTTGGAGAAATTGGAATATCTGTCTTCATTACAATATAAGCACCTGTGGAAACTTGGAAGGTACTGGATATATCCCCTTATGGGAAGAATAAATGTCTCATCCCAGCAGACTGTGCCCTCACTGCAACCTGTTCATACTTCGCCAGCAAATATATTTTATCTTCATATGTGGTTGAAATAGGGCACATTCCTGGGACTTAAACAGGGAAATAAAACACATCCATCTTCCAATAAGCACGCAGGAAGTTATTATTAGCCAGTGGGCTAATAGTAAACCACACTGAAATACAAGAAAAGGATGATTTGAACAGGTGAGGTTTTAAAACATGTTTTACCCTGAAGTTTCCACTAAAGTTTTGTTCTTAACAAGTTGTCTGAGACCTTTTCCTTCTGCTTTATGAGGCTGACAGTTGCAACTTGAAAGTCCAAGGAATATTTTCATTGGAAACAAGACATAGATGCTGGCAGGGTGTTTTAACAATGGCCTGTTTGTTTTGGTAACAAGATTCAAAGAATGCATTATTTATAATGCCCTGATATGCACATATGGCTTTGGTTGTATGCAGCAATATAATAACAGAAGTGACCTGACTGCATGACACTCCCAGATGCCTGCTGCTGCTGGGACCAGAATTTCATGCAGTGTGAACTAACAAAGCCAGTAGAAGAATCATAGAATGGTTTGGATTGGAAAGGACCATAAGATCATTTAGTTCCAGCCCCCCTGCCATGGGCAGGGACACCTTACACTAGACCATGTCACCCAAGGACTATCCCATGCCCGCTTTCCCCTCTGCTGGTAGCACAGGTACTTATGCTAGGTTTTGAACCAGATTAAGGAATCAATCCAGGTTAAAACTCACCCGGCAAAAAATCCCCAACAATTTTACTGCTTATGTTATTATGTTCATGGTGGCTATGGCCTGAGAGTCCCTCATACTGTGTGTTTCTTTAGGGCTCTTTATAGTCGTCCTTTCTTTCCATAGTCCTTTAGCTTAAAACAAACAAACAAACAAACCCCCCACCCCTACTTACTCTAATAATGCTATTACCATTCTCGGTCTTTACACACACTAACAGTATTTTATATATTTGTTTTAATATATACAGACATGTCAGTAGTAGTATTATGTGGTATACATCACATGTTTATAGCCTATATTATATGGAATGTATATAATATATACATATAGAAGTATATAAACACAAATATGTACCAAGATCAAAACTGACCTTTGTAGTTGTTGCACATAGCACAAACGTTAGTCTGCACAAGTGGAGATATAATGGCCCTTTGATGCTTTTGCTCTCCAATCTCACCACTTGACCAATGGCTGGTGGAATTCAGACAAAGAAAATGTCCACTGTTTTATTTCTTTCCTTCTGTATTCTTTCTGCACCTTGGGGATTAATCATATAGGGCCACATTCAGATGCTGTACATTACAGTAAACTCCAAATACCTGGTGTTTTCCACTAACCAGTGGAATCCTTACATCTTTAGAAATACATAGGCAGTAGGAAATACTAAC
>NW_009940864.1:21796-39621 GCF_000696875.1 Nestor notabilis | reverse complement strand
AAGAGTGTGCAAACTGACTGAGCTCATGATCTGCTTTGGGGATGGCTGATCCATCAAAACTTGCTGCAGGAGCCCAGGGCTCTCATTATTAGCCAGCAATGCAGCCCCAACCACTTGCTCAGTGTGTTTCATGGCTGAGAAAGGAAGCCTGGATCAGTTTCTTCCCACTCCTGTACTTGGCTCTTCTGATAGGGTCTAGAACAATGTTTCTTTATGTCCTTTGCTCTTGCCAGCAAACTATTGCCAGGTGCTCACAGGCAGATGTCCCGCTTTAGTCCTTTTGAATTGCCTGGGACATCAATATAAAGCTAAAAGATGTTTTCAATAAGTCTGGTTTCTTAGAGGCAAGTAGCTGTGATGAGTCTCCTGATGAGTAAAAAGGAATGGTAATAATTTAAAAGAGGAAGAATTCCTATGTATCAAAGCCTTGGCTGTAACGTAATATATATCTAATATGGGTTTATGCAGTATAGATAAATAGACGGAGAACAAATAGTGTAATGCCATTGCCAACATCAAAGCACACAGATTTCAGAAAGGGAAAGCATGATTAGAATTTTATTCAAAGTATAAAGCTTTTCATATCTCTGCAAAATGCATATATGTGTATATATATTTATACTTAAATATATATTAATGAGTTCTTCTGTTCTTTTGCAATAGTACAGTTTGTAAAGCTCAGATCTCTTCAGTGTGTTCTAGTATCTTTTTTTTTATGTCTGATTCTCCCCGTTAAGAACATAATTCTTTTTTTTTAGCAGACAAAAGGCTAGACCCTACCAGCCTTTCTCCTTGATAATCTTTTTACATTTTTCCTTATCTCTTCCTTTGCATCTGTTGTCTGATTGTGACTCTTACACAGGCCTTCACTCAAGGTTAGTGAAATTAAACATTAGCAGGCTTAATAGATAGCTAGTAACAGTACTTTATCTACCAAGATAAGCTTCCAGACTTTGGACATCTCAAATTTCTTCTTTTCCACTTTCATTATTTCAAGACATTGTTATTTGAGGAGTTAGTGACCCATCTCCCTAAATGTTGCTTGCAAGCAGTATCCCTGTGATAACTTCTTTAGCTAAGAGAGTTTTAATACATCACTTTCTGAAGCAAAAGGCTATACTTGTTTCAGAATGTTTCACATTCTTTAACTTCTAATCTTGTATGTACTAGACATCCCCTGTTCATTTCATATGTTGCAAGATATTTACATTTGTAAATATATCTAAGGGATGAAAGCAGCAGGGCAATTTAAGGACAATACTGCGGGCTTCACTCCATTATCAAGTCAGGGGAGAAAAAAATAGATATGCTATGTATCTTTACATGACATTTTTCCTATCTTTAAGATAGCAAAAGTAGGAGTTTGTCAGGACATTTACAGCTGAAGCAACTGTGGTTACTTCCCTTACACATGGCAGCCTGAAGCGTAAGACATGGAGGTTTTGTAGGACATTGCCTTCTAGGCTAGTTATCACAAAGCAAATTTACATTCCAGGCCAATCTAGAAATTTCCACACTGACACACCTGGAACAGGAACAGTCTCAGGTGATGCTAGTTTCTCATCCAAATGGTTTCCTGTTGCTTAATTTATGCAAACTCAAAATTCAGCAGCTGAACTATGCCCCCATTTCAGGTAACCTTTCCCAACATTATTTAACAGGCTGTTGTCAATCAATTCTAATTTAGGATTTTTTTTCAGTACTTTTCTCCTCATCTAGGTCTAATTTTCACAATCCATCTCCTTTCTCTTCAGTTGCTCTATAATGTACCTCATCAGCTATAATCTTCTGCAATATCTCATCAATTTCGGGACCTTCTTCCATCATTGTTCCTTATTCTACTCTGTTCCTGTTAGAATCCATTTTATGAGCTTTTTCTTCCTACCAACTAACATCTCAGCCCCAAATCACTTACCTTTTTACAGTGACATCAGACATATTTTTATGTTTGATGTGTATTGTTTCTTAAACCCAAACTGTTTCTGCAGCCTGCAAACCCTCTTAGAACGTACCTACCTTTTATGCTGCCCCATGACACAGTATACCCAACTGGAGCTTCAAAGAGCAGGGAAAGAAGACTGGGCAAAGATAAAGTGGGGCCTTTGTTAAGCAGAGTGTTTCTACATCCATCATATTCCAGGCAAAAACTCTGATAATCCACAAATACTATAGCTTTCATGTGCTGGGGCAGAGTGCCAGTGTTGCAACTGCTGCAGAAGGTAAGAACAAAGGCAGAAGATAAGGAGTTTTGCTGTAGAGGGGGAAGGGAGAAGTGAGGAAAAGAAAAAAAAATCTTTTGCATTCCTGGAATGATTGTGACACCATCATAATAATTCGGAAATAATTATATTTGTTATCAGTCAACATAATTTCCTGCAGTTCTACATACAACGTCATTTTCCTTTT
Source organism: Nestor notabilis (assembly GCF_000696875.1). Taxonomy (NCBI): domain Eukaryota; kingdom Metazoa; phylum Chordata; class Aves; order Psittaciformes; family Psittacidae; genus Nestor; species Nestor notabilis. The sequence goes on along the minus strand of NW_009940864.1, from coordinate 37,215 downwards.
CCAGCAGTCAGGCTGAACAAACGGTTCTGTTCTTGCTATTATTTTAGTACGAAGCAGAGTAATGTTGGTTGAACTGACAGTATAAACACAAGGATATCACTTAGGAATGCTTGAAGACTGGCATTTAGTCTATTGTTTCCCAACATGATGCAACCATATTTGTTCATTATCACTTTTTTCCTCATGTTTTGCTGTAAAATGCCGTGGTGCTGCAGTATTGTAAGGACAAACACTGCAATATGGTTAAAGACTAACTCTTTCAGTTATTATCCAGAGCCCATTACTGTAGTATCGGAGCGCCTAAGAGAGACTATTTAGTAGATGAAAGAAAAATAATACAAAACAAGTATCATGCTGTTTATTCAAATGCTGTAGGCTAGAGCTCTGTGTATGACACATTTAAAATGACTGATGGATTTTAACTTACAGTTTAGGAGAGAGGATGCAGACCTCCCTGCTGGGTATGACTTTCTTCCACCAGACAGACCCCTGGCTCCCCAGCGGGACTGGTATGTCCTTGGAAAGGCAGATCATGTTACCTTCAGTTTTCCTTAGAGACTCTACTGGAGAAGGAGGGCAGCTTTAGCCTGGGCCATTCAATTCCCAGGAGTTTTGCCATAGGAGATGGAGCGTGTTCCCTGTTTTCAGCAGGCACTCTTCAAATGAGACTTTTGAGGTGCTGCCAGTTCTCTCTGGCATTATTCTCTATTGCTAGGTGTCTTGCACTTGTATTTGTAAAGGCTCACAAGAACCAAGGGAAAACTTCACACCATTTATTCTCTTCCTAAAGTCTCTAGGCAATATACTGAACTAAAAGGTACTCCTGCTGGACAGGAGTACACAGCTCATTAGTATAACTAGATTAGAATTTGGTCTGTGCTTACTATAGTTGCTTTACAATCTGCTTTTATTGTTGCTCAGATATGTTCCATTGCCATATAAAATGATTAATATATAAAAGAAACAAAGACAGGCTAAAGAATCTCTAGTGAGTTTACTGAAAACTGAGTACAGGAGAATGAGAACTGAAAATACACATAAATAAGAACAGGCTTATTTATAACAATCAGAAAAAGAGGTAAACCAGTTCTAGCCCTTTTGTTTCTTCCCTCCCTAATATAGGTCAGTTTTATTTACTCATCTCCAATTTGTTTTTCAATACGCAGTAGAGAGAAATATGCAACCTTTTTCTAAGACATGAAAGATAACAGTGTACGAGGTTACAAGAAGTGTGACAGAAGGCTCTTTTTAGGATATAGACCCACACAACATTTTTATTAAAGTTGTAGGTGTAGAAAAGTAGCCTGCCGATTGAATTTGCAGATTTTATTAAATCAGGAAACCCAATGAACACCACTGCAGATGAATATATAATGGCAACTTGAGAGACTAAACAGTGGCAAAATGAAGTTCAACTTGGCAAAATTAATATGGGATAAGTTTTACAGAAAGGCTACTTCAAGGTAAAATCCATCACATAACTTTAATGGGGTTTGGGGCTTAAATTGCCTTAAATATGTTTAAGATATGATCTTAAATTTATGGTATTTTTGGACACCTGGCGTCTATACGAAACCATTCAACTACATTGTTGAGCACTAAGCCTTCAGTCTTCTTTAAAAATTCTTCTATAAAGACTTGGAGTAGTATGTAAGAGAAGTTTCTGTGCCAGACAGCTTCTTTCCCTTTAGTCTCATTTCTAAGTCACATTGACGAGAACAAAGGAAGTTTCTCAAGCAAGAAGAACTGCAAACAAGCTAATGAGAGAGTTTTCTATTAGCCAAATTGGCTGCATCTTTACAGAGATGTGGCTGTGTCTGTGAAATAGACTCAATAGTATCCATTGCTAGATATTATTTCTTTAATAATTGTCATTACACAAACATAGATATTTCTTGCACTTTCTATTTATGTATCTAAGGATGTCTGGCTACACACAGTTATGAATAAATTCTAAAAGTTTATGTAGTGTGACTGGAGGAACTGTAGCATTTCCTACAATTTATGCACTAATTAAAGGCTTTTAATATTTTATTGTGCAATGGATGTTCCACTTAAAGGCTGATTTACAGATAGGCTCAACACCCCATAGGTCCAGTTGAACACAGTAGGACCTGGAGATCTCCACAAATCAGAGATCTTTCTCCTCTGATTCGTAAATTGGCAAGCACCAAGTGAGTATCAATATCAGAAAACTCAGGCAGAAGAAGAGGAAGCACTCTTTATGCAGTGTGTAACCAACCAGCAGTGGAACAACTGCCATGAAAATTGCTGAAGTAAGCCTTTTTGGGAGGATTAAAAAGGGATTAGGTGTCCATACAAAGAGGAGCAACATTCTAAGTTTTGTAGCCTTAACTATGAAGAGTTACAAGGGTAATGAAGCCTCATGCTTCAGAGCTTAAGTTGTTGATCTGTGGGGATCAGTGTAGTTTTCATCTCTATTATAATACAGTCAACAGTTGAAATAGGTCATCACTGTTTTTGTGTTAACATCCTTGTGTTTGTAAGAAGGAAATCACTGAAGAGCATGAAGCAATGCTCTCCCCTAGTGTGGCAAGACATGTGTTTCTGTAAATGCAGATTAGTTCTCCTTTCTATGATGCTTTTGAAATATGTCTTTGCTGAGAAGACAGAAAGTGGGATGGTCATATGCAGAGGAAGAAGGCTTGTACATGAATTTGCTCCTGATCTGTTAGTTTGCTCAGCACTACTCTAAATAAAACCGTTTGTTACTGAGTAGTTAAGATTTAAATAACCTATATAAACATCAAAAGATACACCTCTGCAGTCACGCCCGTTATCTTTCTTTGCAGTACTTCCTCTCTGCTCACTTACCCAACCCCCTCCCCCCCCAATGACAGTCCATTATTTACAGCATAATGCACTGCCCTGACTCAGCTGGTCACCATGACCATTCCTGGCACTCATTGACTTTTCTCCTGCATATGTGTATTAACTTATTCTTCCATGCACTCAGGTTGGATCAGTAAGGCCATTCTTTTTCCCAGCTATACAACCCAATGCATTTGCCTTTCTGTTGCATCTTGAAGAAGACCTCAAGGATCATGCTGAGGTGGCAAGTGGAGAGCAGCAGTTCTCACCAAGCTGAATGGTTGTCACTTGAGGTGCTGAAGGGGCCTTCAGTCTTCAGTAGGAGCCTTTCCGCTCTCTCACAAAAAGAGGCTTTGATGTATCAGCTTTTTCAGCACCGGGAAAAGACACAATACAGATTAAATGAGATCCACAGTAGAAGGCCCTTAGAAAAAGCACAGATCAGGTTCCTTTCAACAGTGCTGAAACTCTTCTGGATGGCTGCTGTTTCCTGTTATGCTCTGCTCATATTAGCCATGTGCAGCAGGATCAAAGGGAAGCAGCATCATAGATACAAGACAGATTCCATGTGGTGAGATGGCCACAAGGCTCTCGGAAAGACCACATCAGCTATCTTCTTAATCATCCATATTTGTTTTACTTATGCCCAATATGACTAACACACTGTGTGTTTACCTCTGAACTGTTTGCCTTTCTTCCAAAGCCAGCTGTGGATTTCAGATGGAGCAATGAACAACTAGCAGCAAAAATAAAAGCTTGGAGAGGTGGAATAATCGTTTGAAAGGAGATAGCAAGACCCTGCAGAGAGATGGGTAGATCTACAGCACTTTAAAGCAGTAATTTAGAATGAAGTTCTCCTTTTAGCTCTGAATCCTTTGGAAGGATGTGATCCAGTACACTCGTAGGTTTGAGATAGTTGCAGGAAAATTTTAAACTTGCTAAGTAAGAGGTTACTGACAGTTTGCAGGAGCAGCAGTAATGTCGAAGCCTCTAGAAACCTGAAAGGATGCCACTGCAATTGGATTTTGTGACATCCAAAAGGAAAAATTGCTAAGGCAATGAAGTGCGTGCTCTTACATAAGAAACAAGGAACACCCTCACTAAAGGCTTGCCTTTGATATATGGACACTGTGTCCTAACAATTGTTCCCTTTCAGGTCTTGAGAATTTAGTATTATTTTTATAATGCACCTTGTTGTAGCATGCAAATGATGTAGTCTTTCCTGCAATTGTATTATACAGCAAAGCAAGGACCATCTGAACTAAAATTAATTCACAGTATTAAATCAGGTACTTAATCACTCATTTTTGTTTGAATTCTCAAGCTATTGTGTTCTTCTTCCATACTACTGAAAAAAATTAACCAGACAAAACATGTCTCTGAATACCGTGATATGTAGGCTCACTTTAGGAAGCAATATAGATCATTCTGATTCTTAAAAACCCAATAGCACCATTAGACTTGCATATTAAAGTACCCCCTTCTCCTCTCAAACTTAAACACACCCATATACTGCCCTATGAAGATGCAAGCTGTACATTAGTTTCCCATGTAAAAAGGCTATTAAGAGGACAAGAGAAATTAATTTCAGCTGGCTATAACTGCTTTTTTAAAAACTAAAATACTTTTTATTGGAAGACTTTTAAAAACCAGTCTGTGATGGGGGCTGATTCATTTTGTGTATGCTACAACTCTATCTTCATTTGGAGATAAATTATCACATTATACTCTTTGCTATCCCACTTGCAAATTAAGTTGTCATTCAACACCTCATAAAAAGGCAAGCTGCAACAATCCATAAGAACAAATAATGCAGCTATTCTTTGTTTAAAAAAATATGGGTTTATGTATGTATGGTTTTGTCATTTTTCTCCTCTCTCCTTCCTCCTTATTCTTTGTATCTGACTACATATTGGCAAGATGCTTGTAATTTTTTTCCCCTACTAGGTGGACACCATTAAAATCCTATCGATTGATAGTAAATACAACTATTTTTCCAGAAAAGAAGTATTTTAAAAATCTGTTTTCTAAGAGTTCCCTTAAAAAAAAAAATAATTCATTTTGGACAAGAAAGCTTTGACTTGTTTTATTTTTCTCAGAAGAATGTGAGTTCCAGAAGAAAAAAGAAATAAAAAGAAAATGGCTTTTCCAAATTGACACATGAAGAGAATATCGAAAGCCTGTTGATGTATTTTGGTTTTGCATTACAAAACCCTGATATTTCAAGTCCAAACAAAATGAGTATTTTAAAATAATAATATTCTAAAATAATGCAAAATAAGTAATTTTAGTGGTAAACTAGAGGTAGGCTGTATGGGTATTTTACACATCAATAGTAGTAATGTCATGTCAAGAGGCAAATGGCTCTTTTACAAGATGAAGTCTGACCACAATTTATCACATTGTGATAGCCTGACTACCCATAGACCTCAGTATCTTTATACAACAGATCAGGAACTTCATCCCTATCTAGCAGATGGGAAAACTGAGAGGAGGAGAACCAGGATATCTACAATACAGCTGATAAAGGAACTGACACCTCAGGCACCCATTTGAGTGTTATGTTCCCCAAGTGTGTTCTCTGTCTCCTGAGGACTGCCCAACTAAATTCTCTGTCTGACTTAAAACAATAATTCAGTCAGAATCTAGAATATGATTCGTAAGGCTGATCACACAATGTAGTCTTTTCTCCTGCCAAAACCCAGCAGAGCCCTCTTCTTTTTTTTTTTTTATTTCACAATACACAAAATAAACTGACAGAGAGTGTCTGCTAGTGGAGTGCTCTGCAACAGCAATGACTAAGTACTAAAACCAAGAAGTTTGCACTGTAATATGATAGAGAAATTGTTCTGCAAGGTCTTGGCTCTGACCTTAAGTTACCTGCGTGAAAATAGTGCAAAAAAGGAGACAGAAGAAACCAGCCAAGTCCCCTCTAAAATTATTGCTGGCACCAGACCCACCAAGCAGAGATCATAGTATATTTCTATAAATAGAAGTCGGAGGACTTGTGGAAGATTTGCAGATCCTGTAATTTTGCAGCTGAAGCTGATGACTGGCAGCCGACCGTGGCTCTGGTGGCTGAGGAGCAAGCGGGATGACTCCGAGCTGTCCAAGGGAGATCTACAAGCAAGTTGAAAGGTACTTCAGTCCTTGGAAACTGCCTATCATTCAAAAGCTTTTTGCTATATCAAAATAAATGTCAGGGAATACAAACATGGCAACATTCTCCAGCTTATCAAGTGAAACCTCTAAAGAATCTCTTGAGCCTCTGTTTGCCAATTGCACAAATCATCAGCCTGCTCTTGGACATGCTTACCAGCCTTAGTGGGTATTACTTGTACTAGAAAGTATCTGAAGGGTCAGGACCCGTGAGTTATTATTTGTACCTCAGTGCCTAGGGGCACTAAATAGGAATTAGAATACAAGGCGTTGAACAAGGCACTTTAACATGTAGCAAAGAAGTTCTGGCAATCTGCAGTTTGAAGTAGACAGCAGTGAGTGTGTAGCAGAGAAATAGGGAGAAGAGGGATGAAAGGAGTGTAAAAGTGGTCAGAGGTTTAATACCAACACTATTTGAAAAAGAAGTACTTATTAAAAGCAATGTCATATGGACAATACATATATTGGTCAAAAGCTTGTGTGCAAAGCAAAATATATATGTGCTGATAATTACTCTATGTTTTAGGTGTGGAGGTTGGGTTTTCCGGTGCAGTGACAATACAGATGTCTACAAATTGTATCTTATGTCTAAGTTGTTTATAATGTGATTGCAAACAGCGAGCATATTGTTTCAACATGGTTAATGTTTATGAGCTGCATTTCAGTTTATAGGTGCACACAGATTGCCTGGAAAAGTACCAGGCCATTCCTTTTTTAAGTTAGTGATGAAGAAAGATGAAAGTCTGCATACTTCCTTCCAGTGTAAAATCACACAAGAGGAACAAAATGATTCCAAGAAGCCTACAATTGTTTGGGTCTTGCATTTCTATTGCCCTCCTTATGTCTGTGAGATTATCTGAGGTTCCAAAAAGGGCTATTTCTTTCCCAGAAGAAAATACAGACTGGGAATCCACGAGAAAACAAAACTAAGATGTTATAGATTCTCAGCTTAGACATGCAAAAAGTCTTTTTCCAAAGGCTTTCCTCTGGCTACCACCAGGACCATCAACAAAGTCCAGCTGGTTGCTGTACTGCTTTTGGCTCCATGACCCATGTGTGCACTCTGGGAAGAGGGGGCTCATGCAGTGTAACTGGATTTAATGCTGCTTCAAGACACATTAACTGTACTCAACACTTAGAGCATATGGTTCCCAGGTTTCCCAGCGGAAAATATTATTCAGACCTGCTGCTCCTTAGCTATTTGTACATGCTCTATTATGCCTCCTATTTCTTTATGACCTAAAGCCCACTTGAAGATATCAGAGAAGGACATGCGAAGGGGAGAGGTAACATTGAATATTACTTTCTTGGCTTCATTTTCCCCCCCTCTTAATTAGAAAAGATGTAAAGCAGAAAAATTGACATGCTGAAAGTAAAGATATCAAACAATAAATACGCTCTGTGTTTCACATTAGAAAATTATGCAATTGAATGTTATTTCAGAATGATGATTGGGGTGTTTTGGTTATTTTTACGTTTAGTTTTAATCCTATCTCTGCAAACTGCCTGTCTGGAAATTAATTACAGAAATACACAGACAAGCAGCTATGCATAGGTAGAACTGGATGCACAGTTTACTAGCACTACGTTTATAGTTCATAGAAGAAGAGAGCAGTCACTGAATGGACCTTTCACACAAGACTCCAGATTCCTCTATCCCAGCAGTGGGATGTGTGATGTTAGGTATTCTGTACATAACTCTCCCTGAACAGTGAGAGATGCATTAGTTAGGAAGCCAACTAGATTATACATTTTTACCTGTTCAGCTGTAAGAGTTAAGAGTGTGTCTTGCCAGGGATGGCACAGAAAGGAGGTGTGCTGAGGAAGGAGCAGAACACCCCTGTTAAAAGCTGTGCATCTAATTTCTCATGCAGGGTTGTTTTTGCTCATTTTCCTGTTCTTCAGCACTTAATGATTTTTCTGTCATCAATGGAGTTTTAATTGAGTGGGATTAGGGGTGGATTAAAGGATCTCATCAGAGCTCGTACTCCCTGCATTTACTTCCTGTTGAGTCCTCTCAACAGAAGAGCTATTGACATTAGGAAAATGAAAAATACTTAAGACAGTGACACAGTGAGGGAGAACTCAATTGAAATGTAACCAAAGAGTTACAAGTGTAAAGGCAAACATGTCATAAAATCTTGGAGATCAGAGAAGGATGTGGTTTATACCACTTTGTCCACTACTGGATTTCATGTGGCTGTATACAAGAGGTTTAAACTATAGCAGACACAAAACTATCACCTCAAATCCTTCCTCAACTGCTTATGGATTTTTATTTTTTTTTAACAAAATACATTTTTCAGCATATAGCTGACTCAGTATTAAAAATGTTTTAAAAGTCACAACACAAAAAGCCAATGGATTTACATTTCATTTTGTATTTACATTGGATTTAGAATCAAAACTCAACTAGCAACATAAGCTGTTGCTTTCTCCTTTTATGCCAGGGAGAAGTAGGATATTGAAATTACGCATTTATTTGGGTTAGTTCTCTTTTTACTTTTTTATCTAACCAGGAGAAAAGGGAGAGGGAATAGTCTCTGAAAATGAATCTATTGAGTACTTAGCCAGAAATGAGAGAAAATCCTGACCCAGCAAAGAAAAGAAAATATTCTCAGTGATTTCAGTGGGCACGGTTTCATATATTGCTTCCCACATAGAGCACAAGCTTAGTTCTGTCCTGCTTTAATTACCAGGAGTTACACATGCAAATCCACAGCAAGATTGTAACTAGAACATTTAGGACTAATTATACAGCTCTGGGAACAATGACCAAATCTCACCACAAACAATTCTTTACCTTTAAGACACTATGAAACCTTCTCCAGTAACAAAAATTTCCTCTCAGATATGCACAGCAGGTCTCAACTCTTATACGCTACTGACATTGATGGAATACATGTATACAGTACATATACATATATACACACATACAAGTCAAAATTTACCATGAGGCTTTCTGAGGGTATAAGAGTGACGTTTTCTCTTCCACATCTGTACTTGAAAACGCAGTGACATTTCAGTCTCTCAAAGAATGTTTTAGATATGGTTCTAGATATGGCTCAGTTAAGTCCTTCAAAGTTACACATATCCAAAGGGGTCCAAAATACTCTAGTCTAAAAATACTTTTAAGGTGGACGTTCTTGTCAAATGTGCTATCTGTAAGTCTTACATTAACCATGACTTGGTGGGGCCATTTTCCCTCCTCCTGCAATTTTTCCCAGCTGCCCAGTTGCTTGCCTACCTGAAGTTGACTGAAAATATCAGTACTTTGATGATCATGCTTTGGTTGGTTGGTTGGTCTTGTTACTATTTATTTATTTATTATTATTTATTTAATCAGATGTACCACATGACTGGGACATGCCATTTTTCAGATGAAAACTGGTCTGCAAAGGAGGAAAAGATATTCTTCATTTTTACAGCATAATTTTTACTCATGCATTCGTATCATACTACTAAGCATATGCAATAATGTGAATCTGGTTGTGGAGTGCCTGTAACTCCTCACTGATCAGCACATCTGCAGTGAATGTCTGGGATTTGCTGACATCTAGTAGCCTGGCTAGTTCCTCTGCGTATGCATGGTAGCATTTAACCTTATAGGGCTACCAGGTGTCAGCAAATTTGAGGAAAGGCTTCTGAGAGATCAACTGTATTTGCACTGCACAGCTGTTTTATACATATGCAACAAAATAAATCCAACATCAGAGTTACCTTATAATGGCACCAGACTTACGAAAATACTTGTATCCATGAAATCCCAGACAAAGGTTGGTAGTCCTATACTTAGGAGGCTGGATTTCAGATAGATGCTTAGGGTCTGTGAAATAATGCTGTAACAATTCAAACTTGTTGCTAATATTTCACATGAAGACATGTTAGAGACAAAAAGGGGTTCCAGGTCTCCATCTATTTACAGTTGGAATGTTATGGACTTGGTCAAGTGGAGCACAGATGCACTTATTGTTCCCAGCATTCAGAAAAAAAAAATTAATGGAGAATACAGCTGCTAAAATATATATCTGCTAAAAAGAATCTCATGTCTTAATCTATATCATAAACAGAATATCACAGGTACTTGACTATAATGCATTTCTTAACAATGGTTTCTTATGGTTTGGGAGGGGTTGAAAATACATGATTTTAAACATGTGACTTTGAGCCTTGGGTTTTTAAAACCAAATAGCATTGTTTAAATGATGTTAAACCATGAAATTGATGATTAGAGTAACTCAAGAGTCAAATTCAGACATCTATTATGTGCTGCTAAACTTCAGGTATAATTGGGTCTGTCTCATGTTGATGCTAAAAATAGGAATATTGTAAATGAAGTGGAAGAAAAATTATGGCACAGGATCCCATGAGTTAAAGCCTGCAGAGCATCAGTCTAGTGGTCAGACATAATATAACATGGCCAATAGATTCTCCTGAAGTGCTCCTTGCTGTTACAAGGCAATTACTGAAAATAGGAAGAAGAGGAGACGCTTTCAGCTTTGTCGTGGTTTAACCCAGCTGGCAACTCAGCTCCACCTGCTCACTCCTCCCTGGTGGAATTGGGGAGAGATCCAGAAGAGTAAAAGTCAGAAAACTCGTGGGTTGAGATAAAGACAGTTTTAACAGGTAAATCAAAAGCTGCACACACAAGCAGAGCAGCATAACATAAGGAATTCATTCATCACTTCCCATCGGCAGGGGGATCAGCCATCTCCAGGAAAGCAGGGCTGCATCACATGTAACCGTTACTTGTCAAGACAAATGCCATCACTCCCAAAATCCCCCCTTTCCTCCTTCTTCCCCCAGTTTTCTATGCTGAGCATGATACCATATGGTCTGGGATATCCCTTGGGTCAGTTGGGGTCAGCTGTCCCGGCTGTGTCCTCTCTCAACTTCTTGTGCACCAGCAGCCTACTCGCTGATAGGGTGGTGTGAGGATCAGAAAAGGCCTTTGGTCTGTGTAAGCACTGCTCAGCAGTAACTAAATCATCCCTGTATTATCAATACTGTTTCCAGCACAAATCCATAACACAGCTCCACACCAGCTACTACAGTGTAAATTAACTCTACCCTAGACAGAACTAGCATAAGCATCTTCCACAAAAGCAGACAAATCAGAAAACTAATTTTCATTAGATACTTTGGAGTTCCCAAGCAAAGATCAACTCTAAGAGTTTGTTTCCTTTTTTTTCCTTTGTGTTCTTTTTTTGTTTGTTTGTTTGTTTGTTTTTTTGTGTTTTTTTCTTAGCGTGAGGTTTTTTTGTTTGTTTGCTTATTTGGTTTTTAGTTTATGGTTTGGGTTTGGTTTTTTTTTTCCCTTCAGGAGACCTGCAATGCTGACCAGTCCATGAAGATGCTGGAAAGGAGATGTTATTATGTTAAACCACCAGCTGTTAGTCAGAAGGACACAAGGAGAAATGTGTACACATGGATCTCATCTTCTCCTTCATAAGGTTTTTTTCCTTTAACATTTTCAATTTTCTAGTTGTATTGAAGTTTCACAGTTACAAACTCAGTCTTGGGTTTCTCATTAACTGAAACTGACAAATACTAAATTTACATTTATGTTTCAGGCAGTAAGAAGAGATCACAGAAAAGAACTGATTAATTGCATCTCCTTTTGGTTACATTTATTTTCTTATTTGCAATCATTGTTCATATTTTCTGGAAACTAATTTTCTTAAATTAACAATAGAATTGATTCCCATCCTGGGGTAGCTATTTCAAGAATATTGGCCATTTCTAGGTTTTTTACTATCTCAGTTAAAATGCTTCTAGTTCATTTGACAGTAAGAGTTCAAGTTAAGCATGTAAAACTACCACTGTGAGCAGAAGGAAATTGCCTTCCTCTGTTTCCCTGTGATATATAGAACTGCATGATTTAAAAATGTGATAGGACATTTATAGGTAAATCTGGCCACTGTAAGAGTATGACGGGGAAGAAGAGCAGTTTTCGTATCCTCAGGTAGATACAATATTTTAATACAATATCATAGTTTGCACAACTTGTTGAAATGCTGTAAGAGACTAAGCAGCACAGTCAGAACTTTGAATAAATTAGATTATATGACTTAGATATGTTGCAAAAAACATCAGAAATCTGTATATAAAGGGGCTTTGTGGATCAAGGCTTTGAAATAAGCTGGATTTGTAACAACAATATTTTATAAAGCATCCAGTCTAGAGGACCGTACAGCTAAAATATTTCAAGCCTGAATTTTTCCATAATATCAGAGAAAAGAAGCGTTTCCTCATTTGAAACATATTTAATTCAGCACCCAAAGACATCAGATTGACCAAACCTCTCCATAGATACAGGGAATTTGAAATGACAACATAACCCTCAGACTTCTCATGAAATTCACTTTTCTCAAAGAAATTACAGGATGTATGCCATCTTTGTTAGGCACATTAATGAGGTTCTGGCACAGAGATGGAGACAATGCTCTTTGTGCTTACCAAATAGGAAGTTTTCTGTATTCAGATCCTATGAGACAACCAGGCCTTAGCATGCAGTTCCTTGTTCCTTTGTAAGGAGAAAACAAGAAAAGCAGGTCAACCTGTTTAGTCTAGTATCATCTGTTGTTTGGATAACTTCACTTGGGGAAATACGATGAGGAAGGAGCAACTTACGGTACAAAGTCATAGCCTGAATGCATGTTTTTACTAACTTTGAAAAGCTCCTGGGGAATTCATTGGAATCTACGTAAATCTAAAGTAGAAAGAGTTACTATAGTTACTAATACAATAGTTACTAAATATAATTCTCACTATATAAAGTGCACATTCTGGGATCCTATAAGTTGGAAAGATAAAAGATCTTTAATTACGTTTGCCTTGGTAATAAATCATTGGCTTCCTTTTATATAGTTTCTCTATAGACAGAGTATGTGCATAACACTCAATGTTTTCCAGAATTCAGCATCAGCCAGGAGTGTTAGAGGATTCTTGCTCCCTCTCCTTTTTTAATTTAAAGGTTGGCAGTAATTTTTCATATCAAGGTCACGATTGATGTGGGTTAAATTTCACTAAAAATCTTTTCAAACATTTTGAGTAATGTTAAAAAATATGGCATGTAATACATCAAAATATTTTTCTAGGCTTCTTGCATAAGTAAATAAACACTAGGGAAATGCGGAAGCATTCATAGTACTTTGTAACAAAGTTTCAGCCTGCATGTTGCAGATTTATATGCCTCATAGCTTACACTGCAATGCATATTGCATTTTATTAAAATACACTGTGGGTGGGGAATAGATGGTGATCTACTACATTTGTGCCTTTGCTCACGTCAATTTGAAATGGAGATCAATTCACTAAGAAACATATCCAAGCATGGATTATATAGTCTGTCCATCAAGTGTCAGTTTCCTGGGGAGATACTAATAGCAAATCCTCAATCTTAGGCCAAATGTCAAGGCTGTAATGTCCAGCACTCTGAGTATGGAACATGGGATTACAAAAACATCTGCCATTGACAGGCAAATGTTAAAGCCACTGATCTTTAGCACTCAAGATCTGAATAGCACAGAAAATCCCTCCAAGACATAATTCCTAAAGTAAAACAAGATGAGGAACAGGTGAAGCAGCAATGTATTTTCCTAAAAGAAAAAGAAAGAGGGGTGTCTACTGTCACTCAGTAATGTAGGCTAACAAAAAAAGGTAGACAGGTCACTGGCAGGTGTGCAGTGTTGAGCCCTTGTTTGGTTGGTTTTGGTTTGGTCTTTTTTTTTACAGTTAGGGGCTTCCCATTCATCCTTATTATCAGACCATTATAAAAACCTGGGGAACTAAAGACACCTGCTTTTTCTCGCTATGTTTAGATATCTCAGCAAGGTGTTCATGAGAAATGTCCAGAATCCTGCAGTCAGTCCATCCACAACAGCTCAGAACACTCACCTGAGGTGTCTATCATTCTATTTTGACATACCAAGAGCACGAGTCCCTAAGCAAGGTACTGAGTTTACAGATCTGTGAATGCAGCCTGTGCTGCAAGGGCAAAGAAAATAGGCTCTTGCTTTGAGTGAAGTGAGATTCTGAGAAGACCACAACATGGCTGAGGAAAAGACTCAGAAATGCTGTAAAACTGTCACAGATCATTATCAGGAAATGTTAGGACATCACACAAGTACAATCTGTACTCATATATTTTTGCTTCCTTTTCAAATCCATGTTAGGTTCTATCCAAGTATGAGGGATGAACTGTTTTCTGAAAGTGCTTATCTTTCTCACAAGATGTTTGCATTAGACAACTAGTTTAGATTAGACACTGTATGATTTTACACTGTTAAACTCAGGTGAGATGAATCCCACATCTAATGGACATAGATAAATAGGAACAGTTAAACACTGTAAGATCCTTTCAAATGCCAAGTAGCAGGTAACCATTTTGGGAGGATATGCTTCAGTATTCCTATGTGTTCAAAATCACCTAGGTGAATTATGCCTTGGAAAGACGGATGCCTATGGGAAGGTGACAGAAAATGGCTGAGTGTGTTTGAAATGCTGTATTCAGTACCATATATGCCATACTCTCAGGTGCATAGTAAAGCTAGATAATTAGCTGTTAGCAGGTATTTACTTTTCTTTGCAAAAACTGTAGAATAAGATAGAATCATAGAATGGTTAGAGTTGGAAAGGACCTTAAGATCATTTAGTTCCAACCACCCTGCCATGGGCAGGTACATGTCGCACGAAACCATGTTGCCCAAGGCTCTGTCCAACCTGGCCTTGAACACCGCCAGGGATGGAGCATTTACCACTTCCTTGGGCAACCGTAAAGAACTTCTTCCTTATATCGAATCTAAACTTCCCCTATTTAAGTTTGAAGCCATTACACCTTGTCCTACCACTACAGTCCCTAATGAAAAGTCCCTCCCCAGCATCCTTATAGGCCCTCTTCAGATACTGGAAGGCTGCTATGAGGTCTCCACGCAGTTTTCTCTTCTCCAGGCTGAACAGCCCCAACTTTATCAGCCTGTCTTCATACAGGAGGTGCTCCAGCCCTCTTATCATTCTCGTGGCCCTCCTCTGGACTTGCTCCAACAGCTCCGTGTCCTTTTTATGTTGAGGACACCAGAACTGTACACAATAGTCCAAGTGAGGTCTCACGAGAGCAGTGTAGAGGGGCAGGATAACTCTGTCGACCTACCTGCTGGTCACGCTTCTTTTGATACAGCCCAGGATATGGTTGGCTTTCTGGGCTGCAAGTGCACACTGAAGCCGGCTCATGTCAAGCTTCTCATCAACAAGCAACACTCCCAAATCTTTCTCCGCAGAGCTGCTTTGAATCTCTTCTCCACCCAACCTGTAGCTGTGCCTGGGATTGCTCCGACCCAGGTATTGGACCTTGCACTTGGCTTAGTTAAACTTCATGAGGTTGGCATCGGCCCACCTCACAAGCGTGTCCAGGTCCCTCTGGATGGCAT
>NW_009940864.1:3139-21613 GCF_000696875.1 Nestor notabilis | reverse complement strand
TGCGGCCATCCAGCCAGTTCTTTATCCACTGAGTGGTCCATCCATCAAATCGATGTCTCTCCAATTTAGAGACAGGGATGTTGTGCGTGACAGTGTCAAACGCTTTGCACAAGTCCAGGTAAATGACGTCAACTGCTCTGCCACTGTCCAGCAGTTCCGTAGCCCCATCATAGGAGGCCACCAAATTGGTCAGGCAAGATTTCCCCTTAGTGAAACCATGCTGGCTGTCACCAACCTCTTCATTGTTTTTCATGTGCCTCAGCATTCTTTCCAGGAGAATCTGCTCCAAGATTTTGCCAGGCACAGAGGTGAGACTGGTCTGTGGTTCCCTGTGTCTTCCATTTTCCCCTTCTTGAAAATGGGGGTTACATGACTCTTCTTCCAGCCATCAGGAACTTCACCTGACTGCCATGATTTTTCAAATATGATGGACAGTGGCTGAGCAACTTCATTCACCAGCTCCTTCAATACCCGTGGATGGATTTCATCAGGTCCCATGGACTTGTGCATGGTTCAGGTTCTTAAGATGGTCACGAACTTGATCCTCTCCTACAGTGGGCCTAAGGTCTTCATTCTCACAGTCCCTGCATTTGCCTTCCAAGACTTGGGTGTTGTGGTCAGAGCATTTGTTAGTGAAGACTGAGGCAAAGAAGTCATTAAGAACCTCAGCCTTCTCCAAATCCAAGGTAGCCAGTTCTCCCGATAGCTTCTGGAGAGGGCCCACGTTGTCCCTAGTCTACCATAGCTGTCAAACTACTTAATTTCAGTATAATTTCTGTTTTTCCAAATATTATTAATGTATTTTCTTTGCTATCTTGAAATTAATCAAACAGACCATGGCTTATTTACCTTTTAACTGTCCAGTAACCAACAACTACAAGAAACTTTTCTGTATATTCTGGTTTAAGGCTACAGAAAAAGATAGGCCCTTTCAACTGAGACTTTAATTGTTCCTAAACTGAAAGAAGACCACTATACTGCTAGCAATTTATGAACTTTTTGTCCCACTAAGATATAGCTGTGCATAAATCTTGGAAAAATGTATTATTTAGCTTGTTGCAGCTCTGTAAAAGAGAATGAATAATACAATATGTACTTCTGTTACTTTTCTAGCAATCAAACAGTTCTCTCAATTCCTACATTTCCTAGCAATAAAAGAAGGTTTCAAGAGTTTTGTTCTTAGAACCTAGGCTAGAAATTATTTTTATGATCTGCTCCATTTGCATGCTGTCTCACATCTGACAGTCCACTATGAGCAATTGAGAAACTTCTTCTGCATAAATTACAGTAAGCCTTATGGCAATTATTGCTATCTTTACTGATCCATGCAAAAGCATTTCTTCTCTCATTCCAGAAAGTGCAAAGCCTCTTCTTTTTTAGGGAGTTGTGACCATATTAAGGTTTTCAGCAATATAGCTGTGCAAGTAGAAGTTAACCAGGCCCCTGAGAGGCCTGGTTAATTAGAAGTTTTGCTACTTGGCAGAAGTGAATGAATTGTGGGTGAGACAGTACATGTAGATTTTTACATAGAAAAGGCAATTTTTCTTTCTATTAATTAGGGAATAGACTATAAAAATAAGGTTATCTGTTATACTGAAGCATAAGAAGGCCAAGTCCCAGAGTTGTTTTTGTACTGGACATTGTGTTAAGACACCTGCAAGGTTAGGCATCATCAATCATTTTAACAGTGTTAATATAATAGTGAAGCAAACCGATAAGGTGGAGGGCACATGTTCAGGTATGGTTTAGGAAAATGAAGATGTGAAGTGAATGAACTTGGAAGTATAAAGGCATGTTTAAAGGCATTCTTTTTAGTCTGCTTTCTGAAGATGGCATCTTTGGTTCCTTTATTCATCTTGTCCTGCCAAGTTGCCATGTTTGTGATATAAGCTCAACAAAGAGGTTTTTCTTGTTTGTGTGTTTGTTTTGGTTTAAGAATGAAAAAGCTAGCTCAGGTCTTGCTTGACTTCAGCTGTGCACATCTGCAAAAAGGGGGGAATAATGTTTTTCTAATAATGTCTTCAGAGGCACGAAATGAATAAAGGAGCAGGTAGCCCTATCTTTATGAGACAGCCAGCAGGTTGTTCCTTGATTTGTTGAAGGACTGTTCCCTCAGGATTGCTGTCATGGCTGTAAGCCATGTGCTGGGCTGTAATTCAGTCAATTAGAACCATATAAATAATGTTTAAATGCTACTTAAGACCATACTTACTGTCTGCTCTGTACCTGTACGGTGCAGACTAGTACACAATAAATACCTGTATAGCCAGTATTCACCCTGCGATAAATCCATGGGACAAAATAATCCTTAGATTCTAAAGAGTTTACTGTGCAGGATCCTGGCTGCTGTTCTAGAAATGTCTCAAGACGTGTCTTCTTCCGTTTCTGTAGCAGCTGATAGCATATCTACACAGTTTTTGCAAATACATTTTTAGCATCTTCTGGATTTCAAGGTGCTGCATAACTCCTCTTACCTGAGGTCACTTGCAAAGCTTGGACTCTCTCACAAATGCCTCAGCTTCTCAGGACAGATTACCATCACACTGCAGCTAAGGCTCTTCAAGGATGGCCCACAGTCCAAAACCATATGATGTATAAGCCCGTGACTTAAGGATTGAACGGACAGGAGGTGACCGTAGGCACTATCTAGCCTGCTCTCCTGAAGACAGACTTCTGTTGTTGAAATGGGGAAGGGATTGCATGAATTGTGAGCTCAGAGCAGAGCTTTGTATTTTGGCTGTTTAATTCTTCAGGACAGCTCAGAAAGAGAATTGTTGTAATGTTTATGTTTTGATCTATATTGTCAAAAATTCCTAGTTTTTTTTTTAGACTGAATTATTGCAGTGAAAGTAAGCAACATCTGCAAAATTTTGATAAATTAATTCAACCTTTATTTTACACCTACCATAACTGAATGAATTAAGGGATATCTCTTAAAATAAGTGATAGAAAATAACCAGGGGGCATCAATTACAGTGGTGAGGGATGCCTGCTTAAAGCAAGAAATGGAAGATAACCCTTATTTCTCTTGTTTGTCAGCTAGAAGTGATGAGACTTTATGCTTGTCATTCACCTAAGGTTGATATAGTGAACATTGAATGCCTGACCACTTTGTTCTGAATGCTTGCTTTCACACTTCTGGGTCACTTATGAACAAAAAGAAATAATTGTATTGAGATTTCTTACCACTATTTTTGGTCCCTTTCAATTCCTATCTAATATCAGAAAAGAAGCAAGTCTCACAAGTAACATCATAATTTTATTCATGTGGCAGTAATGTGTGAATTGGTATAGTATTTACATGGTGAATATACTAGGTGTCTATGCAGTTGAGCATTTAGTAATTAAGGTTCTGATCTGAACTATACTTTTACATCATGAATCTGTTTATGCCCCATTGAAGTCAATGGTTTACAAACACTTTCTGAAGTCTAAGCATATGCCTGTCTGAGTCTGTGCTTGAGACATCTATTATTTTAAAATGATTTTTAAACTACTGAACTTTTTTTAAAAGGATTTCTAAAGGATTTTTTAGACATGTTTATAAAGGATCGGAGAAAAAAAGTGTGTAGTAAAATGCAGGAAGATACAACAAAGCGTAACAGAGTGAAGCTGTGCAGAGAAAAAAGTAACCTGGAAAAGCAGAACAAGTATTTACTAAATTATGAGAAAGTTTCCCAAGGAACATATTAAAAGTCTCATTATTGACTGTGCAGAAGAATAATCTGTAAGTAACGTGTACCTGGAAAATGCTAATTTATCTAGTATAATGTTTTTTGAATCCTATTTTAAAGGGTTTTGAGTGGAGAAAATATTAGTGAAAACCTCTGATTTGTCTGAATTATCTCTGCTCAAAAATGAAAATGATGTTTAAGAAGTGAGCAAAATAAGTACTGCATGTATTTTTTTGAAACTAATCTGTACTTCTCAATTTGGGACACTCCGTCTGGGTAATCCAAATCTTCCAGTGCTTTGCTCCAGCAAACTGATGGATATGACTGGGCTTCTGACAAGTCAAAGCCATTGGATCACAGTGCAGGATTAGATCTAACATTGAAAACATAGGTCCTAAAATATTGGCATTCATTAGGAATTTATGAGTTATTTCATCAGTAAATAACTTGAGTATCTAAACGACAGCCTGATATGTGGGCAATCTCCTGTGCCTCTTGAAATTGGACAGCTCTGGGAAAGTAGGGCATATTCAGTTTCTATACAAGGCATTGAATATACTTCAAACCATACTTACTTTGTTTTATGTGTTTGCTTTGCTGGGGCATGTGTTACTAGCCAAGGCCTTCAAAGTCTCTGGCACAAATTGCAAGTTTTAAATAAATAATTGCAACTAACTCTTCATGTAACAAACAAACTTCTACCTCTGCCTCAAAGAGACAATGAACATTGCTGCAATGTAATTCCCAGTGCTTGCAGCTTTGCGTGGGCTGTTTTCCCTCTTCTGATTTTGAAAAGAGTAGAGAACACAGAGGCAGTGCATAATCAGAAAACACTGGTGCTAAAAGTCCTGCAGGTCCCCAGAGGACCTGGTAAAGTACTTTAGAGCATCAATTGTTCTATATATCATCATAGGAAACACTTAACTAATCTTGGAAAGTGTATTTTTAAAAGCCACAAGTTCCTAAGAACATATAGTTTTCAAATATATCAATATCTAAGTGTATCAATATTATTCTGGTGACAGCATCAAAATTGACTGACAGCTAAATGGACCCAAACCAGTTTCTTTTTCACTTGTTGGGGAAATGCTTAGCAACTGTCAATAAATTTCCTGGCCAGAACCTAGTTCATCTTCTAAAGTGAATTAAGAAAAAAAATGCACTTAAAAGCTAAAAATATAATGTAAGGTAAAACTTGTTCTCAAATGTAAAAAGAAACCCCCTATTTTTGATAATTACTCAGGTTCTAACAATGTCTAACCAAACTCTTGGGACAGAATCAAGAAAGTAAATGGGTTATTTTACCAATAGTAATAAAGTGCTAAAATAAAGAGCTCATCAGGAATATGATGATTATGTGTACAGTTATGTACAGTGTACAACTAAAAAAAGTTTATCTAGAATCTTCTCCAAAAATTTATCCTAATATTCTGTGCAGCTGTAGTAATTCTATTAATACAAAAGTATTTATGTAGCAATTATTATATCGTTAATTAATATGTGAGCTTCCACCTTCAGTTAGCAGCAGAAATGCCAGCTCGATCAGTAGCAGGTGCCTGTATGTGATATATGAGATATCATCATAGGATTTGGCAAGCAATACTTAGGAAACCACATAATTGATTAATATACTTTAGCCTAGGTCTTTAGAAACTGTAAACTGACCTTCCCTGCATGGAGTATGGAGGGTGAGACGCAGCAGAGATTGATACTGCCAGGGCTGTCAGCAGGGAGATGCCTCAAGTTGGCACATCTATCACACAGCTGACCAGAGCACATGCATGGGAGACCTGGTACCAGGTCAGTGTGCCTTCTGAGGGGGGCATAGGAGTGCCCTGACTCCCCTCAAAGGGTTTATAATTCAGATTACTCTGGGCTAGGGAGCATGTGCATACAAGCTTTTCTCCACCAGTTTCTGAGGTCTGAAGAAAGCCTGCTTGGATGTTTGCAGGCAAGAGTGCCATTTTCTAATGCAAAGTGTAAGATTTAATGCTACTTGCCCATCTTTCCTTTCCTATTATCTCTGTCCCTGTGCACAGTGAAGATGATAACTCACAGCAACATATAAAAGTTGAAGTAATGTAAGAAGCAGAAGTTTCTCTCTCTCACACATCATGTACATTCTAGTGCAGGAAGTTCAGGATGGCCAACCCAAACTATTCAAAAAATGTAAGACAACTTCTAATCATTATGAAATAGATGAAAAATAAGGTGTGTGTAATGTGTGTAATCAGAAATATATGCACCTACAAGTCAAATTATACAAATATTTATCTACATATTTAAAATTTAATATGCATTTGTTATTTTTCATATTTTTATACTCATAAATATATATATGTGTGTGTATATATATATGTATGTATGTATGTGTGTATCTAAGATCCCTGCTATCTATCTTTCAGTTTTTCAATCTTTAGGCCACAGTTACTACCACTATACTATCTAAGACCTGTAGACTTAAAAATATACTGAAGCGAATGATCAATAAATATTTCACAATTTGCAAATGTTTTATTGTTCAATAGCTATAGAAGTATGGAGGAAAGAGTCTTCTACATGGAAGCAACTAGATGTCTATAAATTTTCAAGCAGCAGAGAGTTAAAGGTATTTTTCCCCTACCTACAAAAAAGACAGAAGAAGTTAGAAACCAAAATGCAAAACTCAAAAAAATACATCCTTTGTTACTCTTGTTTGTCCACCTCTCTCTTATACTGTATTAGTATGAAAGAATATTCATTTCCCAGAGAGAAAAGCCATTAATATTTGTAAAATGCTTAGATATTGTGATGAGAAGGATCCTGTTAGTGCTTAGACAGATGTATCTGCAACATCTGGCAGTAGATTTCACAGCCCAGTCAGAGGTCTGGCCTTGATGACTCTGTTTAATTATCTCTTGGTTAAGGAATGTATGTCTTCCCGCTTATTACTCATAATCCTACTGAGATCACGTCTGGGAAAAATATTGGGTAAGTGAAAACTTAGCCCAGGGAATTGATGATATGAGGTAAATCTCAAGCTGCCATATTCACGAATACTCAAAGTTTTAGCACATTTTTACAAGCTTTGTCAGAAGAACATCATTAAACTTTCAGAATTTCTCCTGATCTCTCTTTATTGCTCTTTGGTCAGTGTCCCTGTAGTTTTCCAGCATTGCATTTTTTTTATTACTGGAAGGAAGAATACCTCTTGCTGGTAGGACACAATTTTTTTTCTTTAATGAGTTGCAAAATAAAGCGGAATATAACTGTGTAGGTATCCTTAAACTTAGATATCAAAGTAGTGCAACAATCAATCCTAGCAGTCTTTTGGCTCTCTTGAGCATTACCTTTATTATATTTCTAAATGTTCTGCTTTACTAATAGAGCATTTGTTACTATTAACTGTAGGTTGAATATTTTACCTTAGTTAAATTTATCAAGGAGTAACATTTAGGTTCTGACACGAGAGTCCTGAAGAAAGTTAATTACCATGACTTGTTTCTTCCTAATTTCTACAGGTTTGGTAATTCTGTCTACAGTGTTATTTTTTACAATCAGGCAAGTATCTCTCAAGAAACTCTCACCTAATCTAACTGGTACATTTGATTCCACTGAGAAGCATCCAAACTATAGAAAGATATTCCACAAAATACCATTGTATTAGATAGAACATATTTTTAAACCAAGAGAGAAGTAAAATGTTTTGCTGAATTTTTGTTAAAAACTGTGAACATTGAAATTGACCATTACTTTTGGCAAATGGCACCTTGCATTTTCATGGCAAATTGTCTGATCCAATGAGACTGGCTTGACCTTTGTTCCAAGGATACTGGCTTGATGAATTTTTTTTCTGTAATAGATATTGATAGTGAAAAGATAATATTCCTCACTTAAATGTACTGTTTCTGTTCAGCATTTAAGCACAGAAATTTGAAAAGTTAGCGAAAGTCCTATTGAAAACACATTGTCTTTTAAAGAAGTAGCCTAAAATTGCATAGATGGAGAAAGAACAACGTACTTTTGGCTAAATGAAGCAAGATAGAATCATTGCTTATCAGAACGCCAAGTGAAGGCTTGACCATTCCTTTGCTGCTGAGGACTAAACGTCTTAAATACTAAGTGGCAAAAATGTAATCTTACAGGTACTGAGATCTTGATTTGATTGAAACTGAATTCTGTAAATATTTGAGACCAGTCACACTGCCCTTGCTATTTAGAGTTCTTTCCTAGTTTTCCATGGGTCATTAGCAGAAGACTTACTCACATGCGAACCTTATTGAAACTTCCCTAAGGAGTGGAGGGCTACATACTTTTCTGGTATGACTCAAAACCTAGTCATTTTACACCCTTTTACACCTGCCAGCACGTTTAAAAAGTGCACTGTCACTAGAAGCTGGTGAATGTATAATTCAGGATATAAAACTAGGATTCTATTTAGACAGAAAAGATCTCATTTTAATTTGATATGGGCTTCCATCTATGGCTTCGAACTGTATATATTGCGCTTGAAGAACTGGCCATGTCATCAAAGGGCTTCCCCTCATGCACAGCACCAGCAGTCAAAAATCAAGCCCTTAAAGCCTAATGCCTAGTGAATGAAAAGCTTCTTAATGATCTGCTAGATCAGTGACTAAAGAAATGACATAATGGCTCTTTTACTATATGGATTCAGTGAAGGTACAGAATATCATATACCATAGTAAATCAAATAAAGAAATATTTAAATACTGTTTAGTTCATAGATCAGTGATCTGGGAAACTGTAATAGAGCTCTCTGAGTATTATGGTCTGATGGAAAAAATGCAAGTTAAGTTCTGTTCATCTATTAGAAAGCAAGAACCACAATGAAGCTCTAATGGTCCACTGTATCAAAGCCTTTGTGGAGCATTTTTAATTAACTATTCATCTGCTCATTAGTCAGGATTAATGCAGAAGGATCTATTAAGATCTACTGTCTCAAAGAGTATGTCATGCCAAAAGACTGCAAAGCCTGAAGATGTATTACCCAGTCACAGTACCGCATTATAGACTGACAGAAAAATTGCATCCTTAAAAAATAAAGCTGGCTCTGAGTAATGCTTATGCAAGCAAATATCTTATATCTTTTTTAAACTGCTATTTTTCCCAGTTCTGTAATTAATCAGAAGAGCATAATCTAAGATTTTTTTCCCAAGTCTCCTAATACAATCATGTTTATCAGTTTCTGTAACATCATTTAAGAAATCCCAGTTATGCCATCCTGAAATAATACTTTATCATATTTTGTCCTCATAACTCTGAAAAGTTCTAAAGTCAAATTACTCAGGGAGATGAGGTTTTTGATACTATCACTAGGAACTTGGTCTGTTCAGCCTTAAGAAAAGAAGGTGAAGGGGACACCTTGTTGCTGTCCTCAGCCACCCTTCTTGTAGGTGTGCAGTGGCACAAGAGGCAAGAGGTAATAGCATCAGCAAGGTAAACTGCAGTTAAATATAAAGACTTTTTTTTTTTTTTTTTTTTTTTAATGAGGGCCATTCAACTACTGGAGCAATGTGCTTGGAGAGGTTAAAGACTCTCTGTCTTTGATGGCAGACATGGGCATGAGCAACTACATATAGCTGGACCTGCTTTGAGCAGGTGTTGGTGCTGCATGGCCTCCTGAGGCCTTTTCCAATCTCAATTCATCTTTGGTGCCATGATTCCATAATTGGAAAACAGACAATCTTTGCCTTGAAGTTTTCAAATTTCATATTAATGTAAAAAATTTCCAAAATCTTAAGCAAAGTATAAATATTTGGAAGTATTTGCAAGAGGACATTTCTCTTCTAACAACATAAAGACAAAAATTGCATAATGTTATTTATGCACTCCTTTTGAAGAAAGAATAAGAAATTAGAAAGAGAAGATAAAGGTAGTTAGGAGAGAAAGTTATCTCATCTCAGTATTTCACCCGTCCTGTTACTGATATAGCTACAAACTTTGAATACACTACTCAATATTTTGCTGAATCATGCAGAAGAATACCTGTTGCAATAAAGATATGTCATTACATATTTACAAATGTTCTGGCTGTATTTGAAAGTGATAGCTAGGTAAATAGCACTGTAAAGCATATAATGAATTAAAGACTGATAAGTTATCTCAAACCTTTGAACATAATAAAACATGTTCTACTTTTCTCACACTGTTGAATGACCTTACTTGCCGTATTAGGAAGTAGAAAGTGCTTCTGTTTTCCTTTTTTCCCAGAAAGACACATATCAACTTTCTCTTTCAGATCTGACTTTATAATCCTTCTTAAACTGAATATTTTCACACTTTTAAATAACTCCCCCTAAATCTGATATCTGATACTAGTTCAAAGTGAGGCAATCAGCTAAGAATAACTGAAAATAATTACTCAAAGAACAAGAAAAAAAAAATCAATAACATGACAAATCAGATTAAAATTTCTTCTGAAAAGAGCAATTGATCAAACCTTGCAATCAATATTTTGATTTTTCTTCACACTGTGGAGATTTTTATAAAGCTCCTACTATGACTGTGATGCACCTGCGATGTCAGCCTCACCTGCAGACCTCTGAATACACATTCCTTCACATTTCTATAGACCCAATGAAATAAAAAGGTTTTTTAGGAAGACAGCTATTGAGTCCTAGTGAAAGAATTGTGCCTAAAGTTTGCTATTTGTGTTGTCTGGTGAGGAATATGACAAAAAGGAGGCCTTCAACACTTCTCCATTGTCCAGAAATAGTGCAAATGCAAATCTGTCAAAGTGTTCCCAATGAAAGCAGCCATGTTTTATTTCTACTGAAATCAGTAGCTACTGAAGTGGGTAACCCATAGCTGTACTCGGTGTTTCAGAGGAAGCTCATATGCATTCTCAAAGTGATTAAGCACAGCAATCAAGACTTCACAGGTTGAAGGTCATTTTGTTAGCTAAACCATTAGCTTTCAGTAATTCATGTTAACTACAGTATAATTCTTCTACACATCATGTGAACTCTGTTTTTAGCATATTTTAGATAAATATGACAAGTTCTAGCAATTGTAACATGGAAAGATGGTTGTGACATTGTTGAGCCTTATATCTTGTTTTCTCAGATGTGTTATCCAACCTTTGGTAAGTTTGCTCATTGCAGAGAGTCCCTCTTCACCATCTTTAATGCATTTCTCCCATTTGGTATCAACTATGTTTTGCATTAAATCATACTCAGGTAGACAGGAGTTGTCTTTTCCCAAATGCGATGGTGTAGCTCTGATCTTCTGAAATGCTAAGATACAACTTCAGGAGCCTGGATCACAGTTTAAGACTAAATGTCAGTGTGGAGACTACATAGTCTCAGACACCAAAACTCTTCAAAGACAGATACAGGAAATTAATCACTTAGGTAACCTCTCTGCTTCCTGTGAGAACCATAGAATAGCCCAAGTTGCAATGAACCTTGAAAGATTCATTCATATCTGGTCCACCCTTTTGTGGGAAATGGAGCCTTGATGATCTTATCTAGCACCCTGCCCAACTGCATCTTGAAACTTCCAGGAACTCTGGTGAGTTTGTTCCAGTGAATGATTGTTCTTATGGTAAAAATATTTCTTTCATGTGTCAAGATGGAACCTCTCCTTGTATGATTTGTACCCATTGCCCCTTGTTGCTCCATGTTGCTCTGTGTGAAAAGGGAGCCTCTGTTATCTTTTTAACTGGCCTTGAAGTGCTTGAATACTGTGATGATCCTTCTCTTCTACAGTGAGAAAGGACCTAAATCCTTCAGTCTTTTCTCACAGGGCAGGTTCTCTAGCCCTGTGGTCATCTTCATGGCTCTGATGTGGTCTGGTAGGCAAGCCCCCTGGCGGGTGCTCTCAAGGCCAAGCCAGAGCATCCCCAGGCACTCTATTTGCTGTCAGTCATTGGATCAGGTAGAAGCCACTCTGTTCTTGGTCAGCTTTTTTGAAGTTGCTGCCACCCCTGACAGCTGGCTGCTGGTGTTGCCTTTACCTCCATAATCTTACATCACTCTTCATGTACATACAGAATCAGAACTTGACCTTCTTACCCACTGCCTACCAGAACAGGAGCAGATTTGGCTACCTCAGAGAGCATTGTCAACACAAAGGTCTGAGGACACAGCCAAAGGGAAGTGAGGGAGCAATGTGGTCAGAAGCAAAGCTTACACCCTAACGTCAGAGCTAACAACAGAAGGAGAGAAAAATTTGTTTCCTCTAATGCAAGACTGTAAAGTACTTATCCAGCTCTGAGCTCAGTGAAGAGGAAGAGATAGTCCAAAAGACAGGCAGAATGTTTTGCATAAAACAGTCTCACTACTAAGGAAGTGAGAGGCGAGAGAAATCTTTCTGAAAGGAGAGGAAAAAGCCAGACGTTTATTCTATTCATCAAAGGGAAGGAAGAAGCAAATGAATCAGAAATCAAAGATTAAATATCATTGGTCTTGCTGACAAAGCAATCAGCAATCCCCTCACAGCAAGTACAGGGGTTTGTTGAACAAAGCAAAGGAATTTAAAAGTCTTGAACAAAATAGGGTATTTCCATATATAAAATTAGACATAATTTTAGAGCAGTGTTTGATTTAGGAGCTGTAAAGAATTTCTGCATTAAAAATATATAAATCCCTATTTTGTGAAGTACAATTAATAATGACTTTGTCCAAACCTTCTCCAGCCTCCTTTGTAATTCTCTTAAGAAAGCATTAAATGAGGGTATTTTCACTTTAGGTGAAAATCAATGACACTTCAGTGAAGCATGCGTCTCCAAAACATTATGCAACTGAGAGGCAGTTCCGCAGCTAAGTCAAGAGGCCAGGACTTCCTAAGTAATAATGCTCTTTTAGTGGCAGAAATCTTAAAAAAAAGCAAAAAAATCAAAATCAACAGATTCAAAATGTGTGTGTGTCATTGTTAGTCCCCTGTGAGTCTCAGGGTAAACCCCTGTGGTTCTTCACTTCAAAATGAAAAATGCAACGCTCAATGAATACAAAGCAAAGCAGAATGACATTTAAGGTTTCTTTTGGGGGGGATATTTTGTGAAAACATGAGGTTTTTTTCTTCAGCTTTTTTGTATTGATGGGACAAAAGAGAGCAACAACACAATGCAGAGAAGAAGCAAGAATCCAGAGCTTTATATCTGACTATGCCTCTGAGTGACCATAGAACCAGAGCCTAGCACTTCCATCTAGTGCAAACATCCTGTTCCTTTTAGTCTGTACCGGTCACAATCTCTCTGTATCCTCAGCGTCTGTTTGTACCACCCTTAGGGATGGCTGAAATTGCTTTCAGCTAGGGTGTTAGAAATAATGAGTAGGTGTGTACCTCTACTGAACAAAAAAAAAGATCCAAAAGGAGAAGAAAAGGTAATACAAATATCAGAGTTAGCAACTGCTGAATACCTCAATTCCACTGTAGTCAGGAAAATAGAAATGAGAAATTTGTGTTCCATGACACCACAAAGTGGATATTTAAATCAGTTGCCACCAGGCCTTTCCTCTTCTAGCTCTTTCTTGCTGCCCACCACCTCTGTCCTATGGATACATACTTGTCAAATTTTGGCTGTAGTTCTGAAAAAGAGAAGTCAGTTGAGACTGCTTCCACGAAGTGGCAAATTATCTAGTGGCTAAAGCTAAGTTGCTGTTAAACATCTCGTGTTATCTCAGGTACCATTTATATAATCCCTTATCAGCAAAACTTTCTGTATGTGAGTAAGAGAGTGTGTGTGTGCACGTTTGTGTGTTTAATGATAAGAAACTCACATTAAAAAGGCCAAAAAAGAATTTCTAATGAGAAAGGACGTGCAGCTTTTGGAGAAATTAACTGCTCCAGTGAATTACAAAGATAAAGCAGAAGAAATTATCCAATAATTTGTCTGTTGTGATTAGAGATGGGCCTGAGCTGCTAAATTCTTAGCCAGATCCAAATTATGGGGGCATCTGGAGCTGGGGTTATAGTTTTGGCTCATAGGCTTTGGCTCAGGCTAATGTGATGAGCAGATAAAAGCTAAGGGACTTGGTCCCCTGCCACAGTGTACAAACAACTGCTACGGACTTTAAAGGCAGTTACTCACATCCTATGGCAGCAGCCAATTGTTATAAGTTAGTGCAATGTATTCAAGATATTTTCCTTTTGGTCATAACACTGAAAACTATCCTGTGTCACCAAGACAATAGTAATTAATTACTTGCCTCCTGTGGTGGGAGAGCTGAAACCCACAGGCTTTTTAAACTAAATTTTAACACAAACACCTGAAGAACTCATATTTTTCAGTAAAATGAAGCTTTCACTCACAAAATTTGTATTTTAAAACTTTTCTTTACCTATCAATCACGAATAGGTGGTCATGTTCAGAGGAAGGGAGAGAAGAGGTAGTGCAACCATGGGCAATATTCAAAGCTATTTATGAAGCCTAAAGAGTTGTTTACACATTTAGAATTCAAAGAACAGGACTATGGGAAATTCTTGAAGACCAAAGTACAGCATGAAAGTGTATGGACACATTCCATAATGGAGACTGAACAAGGTATTTCAGGCCTAGAAGAAGTCAGATTGTGTCTGACTTTGAGGGCCACATACTGACCCTGCAAAGAGGCACATGGGGGCATACTTAACCTCACCTCCTGGCTTATGTGCTCCATTTCAGAGGAAAGCTGAAACTCACACCCAGATCTTTTATCCATGTACTGCAATGATGTAGCCAAAGTAAACTGCAGTGCAGGCACGGTTGTTTATGACTAAGCCTGAATTTCTGCCTAACAGATCATAAAAATTTATCAGTAGGTTCTGCTCAGTCACACCTGCAACAAGAGCTGAGCAGGTACAGTGGCACAAGCAACTGTCTCCTGGCATTTGTCATCATTACTAAGGCAATAACTGAAAAGCACAAGGAAACAGAAGATACAGCATGTAGATAACCTGTTAAGCAAGCAAAACACAGCAGAAGTGGAGATGATGGCTGAGATGAGCATATATATCTGAAGAGGAGCCCAGGAAGCAGAAATCTTCACCTGTGTTTGGGCACTGATTTGACGAAAGGTCTCGGCGGGGAATGGAAACTTTTGGGTGAGAGATTCACCCTCGTTCTAGCAGCAAGCAGAAATGATGTTAAGAAAGATGCTTTGCAAGATGGAAAGTTACCAACAGGTGAGAAATATCAATCAAGCAGTGCCAGCAAATTGATACTGACCTTCCAGGAAAGCTGCTGCCACCATCAAAGCCTCTGACCTGAGCCAGTCACACGCAAACAACAGAAGGTATAATTGCCTTGCTGCTTCTGGTTACCACAAGTTCAAAAAGAGCGAATAAAGCACACTATAAACATGAACATATTCCTGCTAATTACATAAAAACCAAAACAAAATCCAAAACAATTATCAAGCAAATGAAGATAGCTAAAATCAGCCCAAACCCTATAAAATCTGCAGAAAAAAGCAGCTAAAACCATGACTAAAGCAGACCTCAAAGCATAGCAGCCATCTGTGCCAGCTAGAATCTAGTAATAACACAACTCCTAATAGCAACATGAATAATAAAAGTAAAACTCTCATGAATTGCTACAGTTTTTTGAAGCAACAATAATAGATTTTTCTCTGTGGTCTCTGCTCTTTATGTATGGATTATTATAACTGTGCTTAACATTTGTAAGGAGGAACTTCCTTTTTAGATGTAACTTGAGGGCATATTTGCATGCAGTGGGTTAAAGCCATCTCTGGGAGCATAATGCTGTGCTCCAAGGATTTCCAGGGAGAATTCCTCTCCCACTGTTGCACTTTTTCTGTCAGGAGTTCAGATCACAGCTGTTTCTATGAAAATATTAAGTGGAGATAGTATGGGTGCACATGGCTTCTTTGCTTCATCAAAAGAAGAATATCTCTCTTTCCCTTTCTTTGCATCCCTGAATGCTCCAGAGATCCTTCTGCTCTTTGGTGAACAGAAAAGTTCAAGAAACAAGAAATTGCAGTAGAAGCAGCAGGACAGCTATTGCTTGACAAGGGAGTTTCAGTGTCTTCTGGCCTTATTGATAGCAGCTGAAGCAACAGAAGCTAAATAGAAAGGCTGTCTCGGCTGGAGTCTTCTGAGAAGTTTGGGTTTTCAGAAGAATGATAAAAATTGGGTGAGGATTCAAAAGTGCTACAGAAAATGCTTCAGAATGTGAAAAAAATACTACTGACCTAGAATTACAGTACTCATTCATCTTAGTAAAGAGGCCAAAGGACAAGTTGATTAGCAATGTCAAGGGAAGATATATGACAAAGGTACAGAAAAAAACCAGTCTCAGGAGGTAGAAGCTAGCAGTAGTCAAGATGTCTCTGTGTTGACTCTGTGTTATCAGCCTCATAGAAGTTTGTGAAAGTGAAAAGAGGAGATCCCATAGAACTTTGATAATAGTAAAGGCTGACCAAGTCCAGTGGAGCCTAAACAGCACTTTAAAAAGCCCCAACCATGATAATAATATTAGAGTTTTGCAAAATATGCATGACATTTATTCCAGGTCTTAATGAAGGAAATGCTGCAAGAGATTGACTCCTTAATCAGAAAGATCTTTTCTACGATTTTCCTTCCCATCCAGTGAAAGTGATCCATCACAGCACTGGTTTTCTCAACTCTCTGTGAGGAGGAAGGAAGGGATGGCAGAAACTGCCTATTTCCAGGAAATGAGAAATAGGAGCATGAAGCAACAACATATGGTGGAAGAGGGAAAAAGAAAACTTATAATAAAGATCACAACTATTCAGGAGAAAAAGATTTTGAAGGCTGTTTGGGGTTTTTGAAACAATGACCTGTGCTCTTTTGTTCTGGAGACAGAAATTCCTTTAAATAAATCTCTCATTTTACGTCTCTAATATGTTTAAATATATGTGTCTTTTGAGAATGCCGATGTCTGGGCCTGGCTGGTGCAGAAGCAATCTGCTCTTCTGCATGCAATTTCTAGACCCTCCCTGTGGGAGAAGTACTGTTAATTTGAGGCAACAGCTTCCTAACAGAGATTGCCCAAGAATGAATTCCTTGTGCCCCCATTATGTCTGTTCCCAGCTGGAGAATCTTTCAGCAGATACACTGTGCCTTCACAATTCTCTTCTAGGTGAATTTTCCGCCACCATGTTAAGCATTGTGCAATGTCCCCTGTGTAACATCGACTGAAATGTAGAAACAATCGAGTCATCTGAAAGGGTATGGGGAGGTTTTAATTTCCTGAAATAGACCTGCTGTTCAGGCAGTATTGCCTTCTCTATAATAGGAAGTTCAGGAATATCAATTTCTAAATTTGTCTATTCAAATTAGCCCATCACCATTAATGCCAATTCCATTGAAAAACCATGAGTCAGGCCACCCAAAAAACATGAGAATTTAATGGTGTAGAAACATTGTCCCTTTTTCTTTGTCGTCTGATTTTTTGAGCCATTTGGAGACAGGTTTTCAAATTCTCCTTCACAAAGGCAAGATTAAATTTTACTTTTTTCCCCTCTCCATGGGAAGAAAGGTTTTCTTTTCATTGTATGAGTTCAGGAGCTGAGCCAATGTAAAACTGCAGGAGCTGACAACACCACCTGATGTTTTTTTCAGGTGCTTCACTCACTAAGAGATGCTGCACACTATCATGACCAAGTTAATTGGTTAGATCTGTCCAAGTGCCTGTGCACAGACGCTTAAGTGCACAGTCATCAGCTCATATAAAAATAGAATTGGAAAGAGCTTCCTCCCGTCCACCTCTTTGGTTATGGGTGAGATCTTCTAAATCTGTGCCATTCTTGCGCAGCCTGTTCTTAAAGATCCCTGACAGTGGAAGCTCAATCATCTCCTCACTGCTTTATATTTAGAAAATGATTCCTAAATTGTAACTTGAGTCTTCAGTGTTGTAATTTAAGATCATCTCTTCTTAGCCTGTGAGATATCAGGGAGAATTTATTGTTCCATTCCACTGTGCAACAGCCTTGTCAGGTCTCCTGACAGTTTTTCTTAAGCTTAATAACTCAGCCTTTCAATCTTCTCTGTTAGATGGTGTTTTCTAGGGCTCTGCTCATTCTGATTGCTCTGCTCTGGAAGTCTCTCCAGGTGGTTCATTTCTTGCTGAAGCACAGCACCCAAATTTGGATGTATCATTTTAACTAAGCCTAACTAGGACTAGGTAGGAAGGAAGGACCATTCTACTTCTCTAGCTATTAAACTTCTGTTTATGCATCCTAACATAGTATTAAACTTTTTCATATCAGCTTAGTATTGCTGAATATGTTCAGTTTGTAGCCCCCTATGCCTTTTTATATAGTTCCTGAACCGATCAGCTGCTCTGATTCTTGATTATGCAGCTGCCTGTTCCTACCTGTCATTAGTACTTCACACTTAATAGCACTATATATTTTTCAGACTTTTTCTTCAATTTGTGAAAACCATCTTGATTTCTAATTCTGTCCCTAAATGTGTGTGCAATTTCTCTCAGCTTTGCATCAGCTACAAATTTAATAAACTTACTGTTTATTCCATTGTCTGAATTGTTAGTTTCTAAATAGAACAAAATCCAGAGCAGACTGTTGCAGAACCTCATCCTACAAATACTTTCTGGATAACGTTCCCTAACCCAAGCTTTCATCCATGACATCTTAGTTTCATTTAGGTTGTGTCTCCTTAGCAAAACAACAACAAAATCCTTTCTAAATCAAAAAACTGCCACTCCTATTTTTTAACATACGCAACAGAAGAAGTATTTTTCAAGATCAATGAACTACTCCTGTTTTAAGAATGTAGGTCACTACCATATTCATTTTCAAAGTTTAATAAATATTTATGGTCACCTGTAAGTATCTTCAGAAGATTCCTGTATATTTCCACAGAAAATGCATGT
>NW_009940864.1:443-3126 GCF_000696875.1 Nestor notabilis | reverse complement strand
GCTAGTCTCCTCTCTGGTCCCTAATTCTAAGGTAATTCCAGGAAATAACGTCAACTATTCTGGCTCCCACCAGAATCATGTACATTCACTTCAACATTTCAAACCTGTTTAAAGAAGGTAAGCAAGTCTAACCCTGGAATATAGTATTGCACAACTGATGAGAGTAGTCAGTGATGATCAGCATTCAGAAGAACAAACTAACATTTGAACATGATTCTCAAACAATACTGTCAGATAATTAAAAACAATTGTATTTAAGAGGCTCTTGTTTTGTTAGAAAATATCTTTGTTAAATTATTCTTCTTGAAAGTTTTGTTGAGCTTCACTTGTACAATATTTCATAGGGAGTCTCACATTTCTTGAGGGGTTATACGTGCATACGGCTGATCCATGATTTCATGTGCGGACTCTATACCCCGCAATGGGCTTTGTGCAGGAGCTGATAACGTCATGAGGCTCCATGCAAGTATAAAGTCCTGGCTGCCCATTTCAGCATGGGTTCAGGGATTCTGTTTATAACCTCTGGAGTAATTTACTTGTGGATCTGATCTATGGAATGATCTTTAGTCTATCATTTGGGTAGCCTGTTCATTTTGTAGGAACCACGTTGAAGCAGTCCCACAGAAAATTATGTTAAAGACATTCTGTAGTGAGGGCTTGTAATTTGTACACAAGTCTGGGGAAGAGCACTGAATCAAGAAAACTTAATTTTGACAGTCCTGATATATAGTCTATTTTGGTTAACCAAAAGGAACACATACATTTTCTACATTAGAGAAATTTCCATTATTTTTCTCTCAGCCATGAAAATCGATTTTGATGTGATTACACTCAGAGGCTGCTTGATGTGCTTCTGACAGTACAAAATGGGTAGAAATGGTGGGTGGTGTTGAATTGAGGATACAGTGGTTAGCTGAACTCTGTCACAAACTGAAAGTGGTAAGATTAAAGCATACACCATTAATGTATTGAGCAGGAGAGTGAGCCTTAGGAAAAATGGTGATTACAATATTTTGATGCTGAAGATTGCAAAGATTCAAAGACCTTTCATCACCTTCTGTTTACTGTAATCACTGACATTTGTTGGCCTGGAAGGAAGTCACCAAAACTCCTCAGATGAAAGCAGCCCTTAACAGTAAGCAATAAGGATATGCCTAAACATGGGTAGATATATGTAAAAAGAAAATCCATGGTATTTTGAACTGTACAAAACAATGAAGTTTTCATTCTGTTCACATTGGTTACATTGGGCTCACGAGTCGCTTTATGGACACTACTTCCCTTTTATAAATCTGAATTTGACCCCATATTTCCGTATTTCAGATAAAGCATAATTTTTTATGAAATGTTCACTGTTGGCTACTATTTAGGAAGATCCTCTCTTGCCTTCAGAATTTTCATTGCTTCAAAAAAAAAAATTCACCTCAGACTAAATAGAAAGAAAAAAAAAAGTGGAGTAGGTGAATGCCATGAAGCCTGAAGTTTCAAATTATGTAATCTTCCAGTTGTGTGAATCCTCTTCTGAGGTAAGACCTGGTAAGACTGCAACTTGCTAGCTGGCTACTGAGGCACAGTGGTTGAAAGCAGTTCTGGGGGCTGTTGTTATTCACTTTAGTGGATACTTTGCTTATAGATAGATAAAAACAGAAGAAATAATATATTTTTAACAAAGTTACAAAACCAGGTTGTTAGCCCAGCTGCATAGGAAACTTCTTTCATCTGACTGATGTTTTAGCAGTTTCTATGTTATGTCTTGGGAATGAAGGTTTTAGCAAAGGATGTTCATGAAGCTTCTCTGAGTTTTTGCTATGTCAGAAATATCATGATGAGTGTCTTCTGTAACTCTTTCTGTTCAGGGTGACAACAAGTAACAATGGGTCTATTGCTGTAACCCAAAGTCTATTAAGTCTTTATATCACATTTTACAAGTGTCAAAAATATTCTATTTTGGTGAGGATTTTGGTGTTACATTTTAAATGTAAGAATAAGCTGGTTCTGAACTTATTAATTCTCAATAGCATTTTAATGGATTTAAATAAAGATGCAATCAATAGGGTTATATACATAATAAATCAGGTCCTATGGAAATGCTATAAAATATACACAATTAAATAGCAATTTATAGCCATCTTAGTTACTGGCTACTTTGAAGAACTGAAAAGAGAATTATGGTTTGGAATGAGCAAAGCTTCAAGCTTGTGTTAAGCTTACAGTTCTCATTGACAGTGAAATCAGCACATCAATGAATGTTTTTCTGACTGAAGTCTTTCATCTCTCTGAACCTCAGTTTTCACCATACAAATAATAGTTCTTTATTTCGGAATTGTGCTGTTCAGGTACACTTGTTTATTTTGTAAAAACATTCAGATATACCAGTTATGGATATATGTATATGTGAATATTTCTCTCTGCCAGTAGCAATTACACTTCTGTCTGTGCTAAACTGTTATGTTTGCCCTTCTTTCTTTCGTCTAGTGTCTGCTCCAGTTCATAGTTGGTGTCCTGGGTTGAGCTACCACAGTCATTTTTTCTCCTTCTTAGTAGCTGGTGCAGTGCTGTGGTTTTGACTTTCAGCCTGGGAACAGCGCTGATAACACCGATGGTTTTAGTTGTTGCTCAGTAATATTTACTCTGACCAAGGACTTTCTCAGTCTCATGCTCTGCCAGGGAGGAGGGGAAGCCG
>NW_009940864.1:0-412 GCF_000696875.1 Nestor notabilis | reverse complement strand
AGCCAGGAGGAAGCAGAGACAGGACACCTGACCCAAACTGGCCAAAGGGGTATTCCATACCACAGCACGTCATGCCCAGTATATAAACTGGGGGGAGTTACCCGGAAGGCCCAGATCGGTGCTCGGGTCGGGCTGGGTATTGGTCGGCGGGTGGTGAGCGGTTGTGTCCTCTTCCCTTGTTATTCCTCTTATCATTATTATTGGTAGCAGTAGTGGTTTGTATTATACCTTAGTTACTGGAGTGCTGTTATCTCAACCTGTGGGAGTTACATTCCTCTGATTCTCCTCCCCATCCCTGTGGGAGCAGGGGGAGGAAGAAGGGTGGGGAGTGAGCGAGCGGCTGCGTGGTTCTCAGTTACTGGCTGGGCTTAAACCACAACAGTGAATATTTCATGAATATTTCCCAAATATT
>NW_009940863.1:3421-3658 GCF_000696875.1 Nestor notabilis | reverse complement strand
TGTCCCAGCCTGCTCCTGCCTTACCATGTGTGCATCCGTGGCGGGCACCAAGTAGGCCTGCACGCCAAGGGCCCGCATGGCGTCACGCAGAGCTGCCACCCGTGCTGTGGTGTTGGTGGCTGTCGGGGGCAGATACTGGTGGCAAAAGGGGACATGAGCTGCTGCAGTGGGGCTGGGGTGCCCCCATGCTGGGTGTCCCGGGGACAGGGCAGGCTGGGCTCACCGGAGGGTCCATGG
>NW_009940863.1:3052-3282 GCF_000696875.1 Nestor notabilis | reverse complement strand
CCCGGGGACAGTGGGTGAAAACCAACACTGTCATCCAGCTCAAGAGCAAGTAGATGCTCCTGGAGCAGGCAGAGCCTGCGGGTGGGCTGGGGATGGGCTGGGGGTGGTAGGATCCTCATGAGGCACAGCCAATGCCCATCGTGCCCGGGAGCTTGGGAGGGGGTTGGCAGGAGCTAGCCCGGAGCATCTTGATGCTGGGGCTGCTGGAGGAGCTGCCCCGGCGCCCCTGC
>NW_009940863.1:1480-3013 GCF_000696875.1 Nestor notabilis | reverse complement strand
CCTTGCCCCAAGCTCTCCATCCCCAACACTGCTGCAGCTGCAGGCAGGGACCTGGTTCT
The DNA here is from genome assembly GCF_000696875.1 of Nestor notabilis. Classification (NCBI taxonomy): domain Eukaryota; kingdom Metazoa; phylum Chordata; class Aves; order Psittaciformes; family Psittacidae; genus Nestor; species Nestor notabilis. The sequence continues at coordinate 2,954 of NW_009940863.1, read as the reverse complement.
TCATCTCAGGCCAATGTGACAGGGCAGTGGGTCACCCTTAGCACCGTGTGCCCTCGGGTGCCTGGTGTCCATCCCCTGGGAGCTGCTCCTTACCCATCTCCTCCCCGGGGCTCATCCCTGGAGTCAGGCAGGTTTAGCCCCTCTCTGCAGCCCCCTGCCCAAGGGCTCCCTGAGGGCAAACCCACCTTTCCCTCAGCCAACTGTGGCTCCAACTGCTGCAGAGCACCCGACACCCTCTGCAGCCTTGTTCCCAGGATGTGTCAGCCCCGGGTGAGCCCCCCGCCACCTCCCAGCCCACCGTGGTACCGTGAAGCAGGAGCAGCCAGGCTGGGATCCACTGCGGGGGGCGCATGGCCGCGGGATGGGCACGATTCCCCAGGGCAGTGCCCTGGGTGACAGGTCCCTCCTCCTGCGCCTTTGCCCCAGGGGTGGAGGATGCTGGATGGGAGGGACAAAGCCTGGAGCAGAGACAGGAGGTTGTTGTCCTGGGCATTGACAGTGAATTCTGCTGCTAAATAAAAGCAAACAGCAAAATCAGCACAAAGTCCAAAGATCCTCCCCGAGCAGAGGTGGGGCTGTGCAAGCTCAGCTGCCCACGGGGTGCTCTGCTCCCATGTCTCCAGAAACCTCTGTCCTCTGGAGCCACCTAGAGCTGACGGGGGTCTCTGGGTAGGGGGCAGATGAGTCCCCAGGTTTGCCTTCCTCCTCCATCTCCTCCTGCTCTAGCGGAAGGTGTCCCTGCCCGTGGCAGGGGTTAGAACTGGATGAGCTTTAAGGTCCCTTCCAACCCAAACCAGTCTGTGGTTCTATGATTCTATGACATGGAGCAATGCAGAGCATCCTCCACACTCCTCCTCCTCTGCCAGGTCACTGAGAGGTGCAGAGCATTCTCTGGTCAAGCTGTGGTGGTCCCCGGCCCACCGCCCAGTGGCAGCCCAGGGCTGGAGCTGGCAGAGACTCTGGGGTGCAGGGGGAACCCCACAGCAATTGCTGAACGCTGTGCCATGGCGGGGGGCTCGGCTCCATGCGGTGACTGTCCGGTGTGTCACCGCAGCGGCTGTCACCGGGACCCCGCTCACCACGAGGTGGCACCAGGACTGCGCTGCGGAGCTCACACCCCCCTGTGCCCTGTCCTGTCCTGTCCTATGCCCTGGCCCCTGCCCACCCTCCCGGTCCCACCACAGATCCGGTGCAGCGCGGGGCCGGTGGCGGCGGATCCTCATCGTGCCACCTGGTCCCGCTGCCATTCTGCGCCTGCTGAGACCTGGCACGCTCCTGTCACGAATGCTCTCCATCCACCTGAGCCTGGCATCACGCTCAGAGGACCCCGGGAGTGGTAAAGGGGGATCCCCTCCTCCAGTGGCCCGGATGCGGACATGCAGGGTGACACCAAACTGCCTGTGTGATGTGGTTGCTGTGGTGATGGTCAGGCAGCACTTTGCTGCATCCTGCTAATTATTGAGATGTGTTAATG
>NW_009940863.1:974-1424 GCF_000696875.1 Nestor notabilis | reverse complement strand
CGGCTCCGCACGGGGATACGGGTGTCCCCACAACCCTTTATTCCCAGTTGCTGAGCTTGATATTACCCCATGCCACATCCAAGGGATGGGGCTGAGGCTGGTGTGTCCATCCCCATGGGTACAACATTCCTCTTCTTCCTCTTCTTTCTCCTCTTTCTCCTCCCCTGCTCCATCTCTCGGGGGTGTCACGGGCCATCCCGGCCCCGCGAGGCCGCCCCAGGCAGGACAGCGTCAACAGGACGAGGCTCTTCTCATCGGTGCCGCGCGTCCGGTGGGGCCCTTCCATCCCGCGGGAGGTTTCCTCGAAGACAAGTGGGAGGAAGGCTTTGGGGGACATCCTCCCTTTGTGGGCTATTGTTGGCCTTCCGTCACCTGCGCGGCCGCGGGGTGACTCAGGCCGGGGCGACGTGCCCAGCAAACAGGACGTGGCGGGGGGGGGGGGGGGCGGGG
>NW_009940863.1:367-930 GCF_000696875.1 Nestor notabilis | reverse complement strand
CAACACTGGGATGTGGTGACGATCCTGCCCCTGCCCTCCCTGGCGATGCGGGGTGGCCGGGGGGTCCTGGCAGCTGCCCCGCAGGGATGGGGCTCCTGGACCCCATAAGCTGGGCCTCTCCTGAAGGAGAACCCCAGTCTGGGCTGCTGGTGGGGACCCTACAATGCACCAGCACCTTGGCCGGGCTGCAGCGGTGGTGGTGGGACCAAACAGGACCGGGACAGGAGCAGAGGATGTTCTCCTCCCTGAAGAGATGTGCAGGGTCACAGCATGGTCCCCACACCTCCCCTGTAGCCCCTCTTACAGCCCCCCAGCACGTCCTACAGCCCGGCACAATCATTCCAGATGAGGACAGGGATTTGGAACTGGATGATCTTAAGGTCTTTTCCAACCCAACCCAAACCATTCTATGATTTTATGATTCTATGATTCACCAATGTCACGGGCAAACCAGACTGACTTTGGGAACTGAGTTCAATGTATCACCAACCAAATCACAGCAGGATAATGAGAAATAAAAACTAAATCTCAAAGCACCTCCCCCCCACATCTCCCTCCTTTCC
>NW_009940863.1:0-296 GCF_000696875.1 Nestor notabilis | reverse complement strand
TCATCCCACATGGTCTCTGCTGCTTCTTCCTCCCCAGGGGAGGACTGCTGACACTTCTTCTCCAGCGTGGGGTCCCTCCCACAAGAGACAGTCCTCCATGAACTTCTCCAATGTGAGTCCTTCCTGTGGGCTGCAGTTCTTCATGAACTGCCCCAGTGAGGGTCTCTTCCATGGGTGCATCCTTCAGGAACAGATGGCTCTGGTGTGGAGTCCTCCCCAGGCTGCAGGTGGAGATCTGCCCCACATGGACCTCCCCAGGCTACAGGGGCACATCCTGCCACATCATGGTCTGCACC
>NW_009940862.1:0-20442 GCF_000696875.1 Nestor notabilis | reverse complement strand
GCCACCGCCTCAGGGCGGGTCTCCTGTGAGGGCGGCCGGTACCCGCAGGTGCGGTGTTTCGTTTCCTCACAGCTGCGGCCGGGACGGGCTCCAGCGCTTGAGCCGCATCCAGGTCTCCAAAGGTGTTTTTGAGCCGAGGCACACGGGAACCCCTCCTTTCTCCCAGCGCCGGCCCGGAGACCTCAAGGCCACCCTCCTCAGCGCACTCCGGGAGGGCCTTCCCCCCACCCAAGGGAAACCGAGCATGGGCAACTTGGTGGGCACTGCATAGATGGTTGAGGAACGATCATAAATCTGTTGTCTCCACAAAAAAAGTATCTGTTGTTTCGCTTGTCGCTGTCATGGTGTCCCTTTGAAATAGGAGGCATTAGCTGAAATTTCAGAGTTGCCCCTGTAAAACCAGGGAGGTGGAAGGGCTGGTTCATGGAGGTTTCTCCAGGCTTTACGTGACTCTGGAGCCCCACAACAGTACTACACTGCATGGCTATGTGTTTGGAAGAAAACCTAATTAATCTTGACGAGAAAACTCACCCAAATAGACTCACTCAAATAGAGCAATTTCTGGTTACATGCTCGTCCATGTATTCTGCTGTATTGAAGCATGGGGGCATCTGTAGCCAATAAGTGAACTATGCACTAAATGTGAGAAACCAGCCCAGTTTTGGCCACAATAACTGTGCCTTTGACACTGTCATTCTGGCATGGGAATGATGAACTCAATCAGTTTAGCAGCCCTCACATCTACAGGTAATGGTTTTTTCCTTCTAACAGCAAACACTCTCTTGTTTATTTCTAGAGCAGCATCACACTCCAGAAGCCAAGCAGGCAATTATCTGAACTGTTTACGTAAGTCTTTTGTGTAGATGGGAGACTATACAACCAAAATGGAGATATTAGTAAAGTGTTCAACAGCAATCAGTAGAGCTTACATTTTGGAGGGCAAGAGCTGTGCTTAGATTCTATCGAAATCGCCTGTTCTTGACAGATGTTCTAAAGGATGGAGAAAATAGTAAGACTTTTCATGAAAAGCAGCTGAAACTCCCTTTAAATGGGGAACAATTGGTGCAGGAATAAATGAGACAATTGATTTTTATTTAAAAGATTTAAAAATTATATTGCACTAACAAGGGAATACAGCAGCCTTGAAAAGATATTATTTCCAAGAATCACCTGCTATTATCCTATAAACTGGCTTTAAGTGGTATTAAAATAGCTTTTAATACAAGCTTATGTAAAAGTCTGCCTCCAAATGAATTTCTCTCCAAATAACTCAGCTTCATTGCAAAAGAAATAAAAGAAGGAGAGGTGGAGAGGGTACGCAAAGGGAAGATACGGTTTTCACTGGCTTTTGGTACGCAGGCGAATATGAAGTCAGAAATAGTGACACAGTCATCTTCATACCATGCAGGCTGTGTGATCAGTCATTTAATTTAATCTTTCTCAGTTTTATCAGGGGATGTGTACATGCCTAAGGATGCTGTGTGGCAGGACACCGGCAGCTATATGTTCTCCAGAAAGCTCTGGGGCTTCAGACAGAGCTGTGGTACTGACAGACAGGCAGCGTAAATCTAATTACTCCTTTTGAACTGAAACAGTGCGTTAGATGCAGGCACATCCTTTGCCCAATGCCAGACTCCCCTGTGCCCATGTTGCTGGTGTGTGGTGCTGAGGGAGCTTGGAACCTGCCTGCCCCTGCATTCTGAGTAGTTGCTAGGCACCATGGCTTCCTCACCTGCTGGTAGACTCTTCGTCCGCAGGCCACCATGGAGCAGTAGCATACTTCCAAAAGGTTCACCTCGGACACTCCGGCACTATTTTGGCTTCACAGGAAAAGGTCTTCCTCAGGACTTGATGAAACATACCCAGTCTTTATTAGAGCCTGGGGATGAAACTATGAGTGAGTATCCATCTCTTCTGCTTATTTCTTCGTCTGTTCATTTCCACCTTGTCACTGCTGCCTCAGCACTTTTTCACTCCTGCATTTCAGTATCTCAAACTTTTTGAGTCCTTGTGCTACCAGACAGCATCTTCTTCACAAAGCCCCTGGTACACCAGTTTTTCTTAGTATCAAGAGGCATTTCTGCTCTTGAGGTTAAGTATTTGGAACAGAATTAAAGGCAGGTGACAAAGAAAAGGGTATTTCTTCATCAGAACAGAGAGATCCTACTCTGCTGCCTGCAAAACTGCAGAATTGAAAGGTAACTTGGAGAAAATCAAGACAGTGTTAGGGCAACTGTAATGTAAGTTCTGTCAAGTACCTAAACTTTCTGTAGCACAGAACAAAGAGAAAATCCACCTTCCTTGGAGACTATATAGACTGATACAGGTATAGTAAAAAGACAAGAGACTCAGCTAAAAGAGTGAATTTTAGCATTCCTCCTAATTCTTTTGTAGGCTTTGGATTAGTCACAGTTTTCGTGCTTTTAAAACTCTCATGTGCAGTAAGATAACTTCATGTAATAATAAGCAGCCTGAGATCAGGATTCTGCTATCTATAAATGAAGTTAGCTAGATTTATAAATAGCATTTTTTGTTTCTCATTTCACTGCTGATCATTTGCTGACCTACAAATGCTCATGAATTTTAATGGAATTTCTGAATAATTTTGGCTAGAAAACAATACTACAAATAATAATAACTACAAAATGTAGTCTTCATATAATCTATGTACATTTATTGGCCTGGGAATTAAGTACTTATTCTGGAAATAGGAAACTAGGATTCAGTTTCCTTTTCTGGCTGAAAAAGATTGAAACACACATTGAAAAGTGACCAAGAACACCACAGGAAGGTTTCAATCCCTTCCCTTCTATTGATCCTGTTCCACCTTGCATAAATTCCTGAGCAAGAAAAACAGTCGCAGGTCAGACATCTGATCTGTGAGAATTATCAACAGGTTAAAGTATGTGCTAGAGTGGGTCTTCCTTTGCTTTTCTTTCCTGACCATGAAAATGAAGTATTTAATCCAAATTAAATGTATTCTACTAACAACAAATTAAAAAATACTGCATTTTTCATTGGGAAGGAAAAAAAAAACCCATAAACCCATTCCAGCTTCCTTCTCTGTTTTTCAGTTCAGCAGCCAAATTGACAAATGACATGTTCACATTGCTATACTTTCGATCTTAATTCTTTTATAGACATTCTGGGTTGTCATTTGGAGCCTGATCCAAAGCTTTACTTAAGCCATTGGAAAGATGACCAAGTTTCTATATTTTAAAGAAGAAGGATAAAGTGGTGGGAATTTTCATTAAGTGATTTCAGAGTACTGGAGTGCATCTCAAGTAGTTAATATATTGGTACTCTACTGTCAGAAGTTATATTTAGAGATTACATCTTGAAACAGAGACAAAAAGTAATTTTTGATAGAATACAGTTTGGTTTAGGAGTCGGAAGCACTCATGTGACAGTCTTAATTTCTCTTGGCTCTTAATGAGAACAGGCTTGAGAGATGGAGATTTCTTTATTATCCCTATTATACTTCTTGATGGAGACACTGGGATAAATGTCATTTATATTGTATTACTTCTCATTTCAAGAGTATTTTATTTCTGTATGTGCTAACTATGGCAAGTTTAGGCCCTTCCCTCATGTCAGCAGTAGAGTGTGGAACCAGTCTGCTGGAAATTTAGAAATTTATCTCCTTTATAAATGTTGATTTGAAAAATCCATTTTTACATTTTTATAGTAATTCAATCTTTTCTTGAAGTCTTTAATAGCTGACACCTCCTCTGTTCTGTTATCCTGTATCCTGTTCTCTACTTTCCCTGAATATACCACTGTTAGTAATGAACACTTAAGTAACAGCAGTATTGCTTTTTCTCTTGGTAAAATGTGTGACTCAGCAGGCAATGCTTACCTAAAGAAGCAGTTAAGGATGAGGGACTTAACTGTTTGGACAATTAAGACTGGGTCCAGCACCTGCTCAAATGTCTCCTTAAACCTGTTATTGAAGAATTATATCACATTTTCAACTAGTAAAATTTTCCTCTTACTTTTCACAGGGCAGATGCCATCACTGGAAAGCATCTTTCAGTACACACTGGTTGCAGTACTGAAGGCAACTATTAGGATGGGTAAACAAGGATTAGGTCTCATAGTCATACAGAATGGGCCATATCTCCAGATAACAAGCATTGTTGAGAAAAGCTCTGCAGCTAATGATGGAAAGCTAAAACCAGGTAAGAGGAACCGACAGTGATATCCAAATTTAATAGCATTGAAAATGTTCTGCACTTGTGCTTTGAGCCTGTCTCTGATTTATTTACACTTACACAGATCAAAAGAAACTCAGTTTGAAATTACAGAGAAGAGAAACCAGCATAAACTGTGTAAAGCTCAGTGCCAGCATTCCATTGTACTAAAATACCTGTGATCTTAAAATAGCTGATATGGGTGACTGTTCCATAATCAGATCAAGATTTAAGTCTGTATATTTCTCTTCAGCAAAACCAGGTTTCCTATTCATCAGGTTTGCCAAAAAATAGTTTAACTATTACCTTTGTATAGCAGCTAAACTTGAATAGTACCATTCTTTGTTCAGTGCATTATTGTTCAAGTAATTTTACTCTACAAGTAACACAAAACTTCCCAAAGGTTTGAAATTAATTTGCCTTATTGTTTGCTTTTTATTTCTCTGTATTATACAGAATAGTTACTAAATGGCAGTAGACAAATCTCTGTGCTCTAACAATCCATGCAGGTGTTAATTTGCTAAATGCTTTAAACCTGAAATGTGCCATATCAGTACTAACAGACTATTACTGGTTATTAAGGTTTCTTGTGGAACATCAGACACCTATATTAAGCTTGTAATTGAAAGCTCTGTAAACGTAAATGCTTTACATGGGTCCCTAGACTGATTATATTAGACTCATGAACTACAGTTCGGGGATGTTAGTGTGTTATGTTATTACCAAATATTAAATTGTCTCTAACGTAGAAATCTACGAAGCTATGACTTGAGCGTAATGAAGTCATTAAAACTTTCTGCTGTACAGTGCAAATGTGTGTCTTCAAATTGGAACCGTTTTCCCAGCATTGCCTTTATAATTTGGGCAGTTCTTCTTGCACCTTTCAGAAAGAATTAGAATTCCAAGCACTAGGAAGAAAGATCTACTTGTTTGATGAAATAAAAACCAGTGAGTGGAGTTCTTAACCTCATTTTAGAAAAGGCTTTGCATTTTTGATCTCAGTATAAAAATCCTTGGAAAAATCCTGAACATAATACAGGAATGGATTTGGATTTGAACTAAGTACCTTTATTATCTTAGGACCTGATAGCTTTTATCTATTCCCTAGAAACCCCAAAACCCGTATGTTATACAAAAACATATATATGATACTGATTTGGTTGTTGGTTTGCTTAGGGTTTTTTTACGTCTATAAAGTAAAAAATACATAGTATTAGTCACTGAAACTAAGTAGTCCTGTTTGCAATAGTTTGAAAAAGGCAAGCTCCAAAAGCATTTTCAATAAAGCCTACAAGGACAAGGATTCAAATTATTTACAGCATGTGATGTGTTTGATTTACTGCAGCAGGTATTGAACAGTTTAAAGGGGCCTAAGGACTGGTTACAAACACTGTCCCTTTGTAGTAGCTGATCTTAGGTTTTGGAGCCAAAAGAAACAATTTGAGCATGCTTCATGGAGCACCTCGATCTAACTCAGCATATTCCATACACCAAAAAACCCAAATTCAGCAAACAGCTGAATTTGATCAATTTATGTGTAGAGCAAACTTATAAAACCTTTGTATTTAAGACCAAAGCTGTAAAACTTTGCAGAAAAGACTGTATTTTGTAGAAGCTCCGACTCTCAAGGATACCACAGCAGCACAGTTATTTTGGCATTACTACCAATGTCCAGAGCATGAGCTTAGCAAAAATATGATGCACAAATGCATTGCTTAAGATTTTTTTCTTTCAGTGAATTAGGTCTTATCTTTAACTTTTTTCCCCAGCTGATTGAGTATTATCTGTACGATGTCAAATGGGAACCTAAAAGAACTGTTTATAACTGCTTATAGCTTGAAAGACCTGGCGCCATTCTGCTGACTTTAATGGGGAGGAGCTAGAAATTAACAGAGGTAGTGGGAGGCACTAATGTCTTAAAATCCTACAGTTATACTCACCAAACTTATATGTGCATATGCATGCCCTATTCTGCATGCCAGCAAGAAGAAACAGGGCTGCTTAGGACTTGTTTCCTCAGAATACCTTCATAGTGCAAGAGGTTATCTCCACACAAATCTTCAGTGGCCACTGAAGGGTGTCAATCACAAAACTGATGGATGAACTGAAAAACTGGGTGGTTCAGACTCTAGATGCTGGAGCAGAGGAGCAAAATTATCTCCATCTGCAGTTCAGAGATGGCTTTGACTCACCACAGCAGTGTTATCAGAACAGTATGGGCAGAAAAAAATGAATTTTAAAAGAATCTGTCCAAGGCCAAGAATGTCTTGCAGATGCTTTAAATCGTAAGTACATTTATATCTATGCATTTTGAAACATGAATTTGGGTGTGCATCTTTCTGCTTGAGGCTGAGAGCTTACATAAAACTGTTGGTAAAATGTTTTCTGTTGCTTTTTTGTTATCTGCTACCCTGGTAGCTGTTCCAGAACTTCCTGTTTGCACCCCAGTATATCCAGTATCTTGTGATAAACTAACGGGGAGAGAAGGTGTGATGACGATGGAGGAGAAGGAGTAGTTAATGGGGAAAAAGCGAATGAAAACATGATAGTAGCTCAGGTGAACAATTTGAAAGCCTGCAAATTTTTTGCTATAGGCATTTTTAACCCAAAAGGGATAAAAAGAAAACTGAGCAGATGGAGAGAGGCTCCTTGCTCTGCTAATGTGGCAGCAGACAGCTGTACTGCTTGTTTAAATCCCCTATGCTGCTCTGTTGCAGTTCAGTAGGTAACGTTTACTGGTACTGCTCTACTGTGCAACTGTTTCTGCCAGGCTGCTCATGGAGCTATAATCTGCTGCAAGTAGATTCTGCTTGCCTTTTGCAGTCTCCAAAATTACAGGTTTATAGAGTAACTGCCCCCAACCCCTCAAAGCCCACCTTGTTACACCCCATGGTACATACAGGTGCTGGGGCTTCTGTACTGTTGTTCCTGGATGTAGTACTGCTTTTTGCCAAACTGCAGCTCAGCGCTTTCCACTAGCAGTAGGTAATGTTATTTGCAGCCTTGTCCCTTAAACAGACAAACTAACAAACAACATCACCACCACTTTCTGCTTGAACTCCTCAGTTAGCCTCTGCACCAGCTGTAGTAGGCACATCCTGTCTTCCCTGGCCTGCTTGACATTGTATTGCAATGTACCCATGTGTTGGGACCAGAGGGACAGGCGCTAGTCACCAAGGAGAGCCAACCCTGGAAGCCTCCAGGGGCCCAGTCAAACACAAGGTGACATGTGCAGGCGTATAACCTCAGCTGAACCTTGCTGGAGTCTGTCTGATCTCAGGTAGTGATCCTGATCAAAGCATTCAGCATTTTACCTTTATCTGGCCCCCAACCCTCACAGAAATGGAAGGTAGCACTGAATAAGCAACCTAAAGTTTATCATGTTCACTCAGAAAAGTCCCAAAGCAAACAAGCAATCTGCAGCTTTCCTTAGAGTTGTGAACAGTTAGTTCTTAACAGAGCGAAAAACATTATTAAAATAGAAAGAAAAAAGAATTACCTCCAGTTGAAGCGCTGATGAATACATGCAATAAAAACATGAAAGTATAGTGCTAAAGACTATATATTTTAGAATACGAACAGTTAAAAATTGACAGAGTCTCAAAATGATTGCTGTCTGTTTTCTTCCTTGGTAGGGGATGTTCTAATAAAAATTGGACATGCCACCGTTTTGGGCTGGACCCTGCGACAGCTTAGGCAACTCCTGCACAATATTCCTATAGGAACGACTCTACAAATCAGAGTTTACAGAGATTTTGTTGAAGTACCTCAAGACTGGCAAAGTGCAGTTGAATTAATTCCTGAAGTAAAGCTGCCTGTGGTGTCAGCAGAGTAAGAAATAACTATTATACATAACTAGAATTTCACATTGCTTATCATTGCAGCGAGAAACAAGAAATAGTGTAATAGCGTTTACAGTTTAGGATAAAATGTTGGTCTAAAGATGTACTTTCATTTTTTATTTTTAATAGAAACCTGTGATTTGAAATGAACATACACCAAAGGAAAGCTCACTTTTCTAGTTACAGTGGAGACAGGGTCAGGATGAGCATTTTTAGATATGCCCCTTCCTGCCTGCACAGTGAGCAGAAGTCTGACTGGCAGGAACACCTCTGAAGTCAAGAGGCCATGCCGGTTTGTGATAGCCAAAGATCTAGACAACTGCAAGTAGCTGAGGGTACCAAGATGGAGATCTTGATACCACCATCTAAACAGCTTATCTGTTCTTTAATCAGTCTTAGCTACTGACAGTGGATAATGAGTATGACTTTTGAAATTGAACTTCAGGAAAAATAAACTCTTCTTGTGAGAATCACTGCCTAAAAATATATTGTGCTCAATCCTAAACGTGGTTCATACGGTCAGTATGATTAATGTAGATGGCATACAAGTTTTCCTGAGGCACAAAGTTTTAGTAGAAACCTAATATGTAATGGAAGGAACATAAGTATTTAAAGGAGATAATTGAGTTAGAACAGCAGAAGGGAAGCTGGAGCTACCTTGGAAGCAAGGGGCTTTCTAAGACATTAAACCTGTATGTTTAAATACATCAAATTATTTGCTATTCTGAAGGAGCAGAAAAAGGATAGCTTGCTTTTCTCATGACCAAATTACAACTTAGCTGTGGAGTGCAAAGGAAACAGTGTGCAAAGGGTTATGGACAATAGTACTAGTTTGATATTAGAGAGCTTCAGAACTAACAAACTTGTCTTCAGAACAAGAGTCCATGATTAGTGAACTAAACGGCTGTGGGAATTACTGCATGTTCAAGTAACACCAGTATTTTCTGTATTTTCAGCACAGACTACGATGAAGATGACATCGGGTCCAGTACTGATGATGATGTAGGCTTGTAAATTTTTCAGTGTAAATTTCCCCCATCATACTGCTGTGAGTTCATTCCTAAGTTACTATCAATATTCAAAATCTGGCAGATACCTGATACAGGCCAGATGCTTGGGGTCGGCACAGACCATATTTGCGATGCTGTTTTTCATAACGATGTTGAAGCATGATACAATCCTAAGCTTGGTACTAGTGGTGTCAGACCTCCTTCCTACTGGGCTACAGTTCCTCTTCCTTCTGCCCTTCTCTATCACATACATCCCATTTAGAAGAATTTTCCTCTGTTGCAGAACCTGACTTGTCCCCACATAGGTTTCCAAATTGTATTGTATCTGTTTTCTTCTAACATGTGCCTTCAAAAAAATTGTGAATGTCGTAAGATACTTGAATGTTTTAGCAATGCCCTCCCTCCCCTCAAAGCTGTCTATCAATGCTACTTGTGGAGAAGACACTCAGAAACACTACCTCTGCTCATCCCTGACACGTAGCAGTTGCAAGCTCTAGGAAGGCCTAATACATTCATCTTTGTTTGAAGGCAAGTTTCTTCATTTTCTTGATATAAAGATGGTGGAGATAGTTGATCTCAAACCTTTCCTGAACATACAAGAATATACGGACAACTAGTGGCAATCAAGTATTTGCATCACAGTGACCATTTTGGCATATCCATTTTTTACATTGACTAAACTGTCACCTTATTTGCTCACTGTAGTCCTATCTTCATCGTACAGAGCCAGACTTGCCAGCATTTTACGTAACAGTTTCAGTAGAAAACAAACCAACAACACACAATGTATGAACTCAGCACTTTATTGGACAAGTGCAATCCCACAATTACTTGCGATAAATTTGCTGAAATAACTGAATGCATAAATAACAAGTTAGTAGTAATTTACTTGGAGCGCAGGTGACTTAGAGCTCATTCTAGGTCCGTTGTGAATCTGCATCCCAGTTTTGTTTTTACAGCTCATCAAGAAAAGGAGTATTTCTCAACTCCCCACTAGCTGCCATTGATTTCTTCCCACTGATGAACTTCTTGGCAGCCTGAAAATACATTGAGAAAATGGATATAAGGCAATATTCATTACAACAGAGTTTATCTTGCTGCTCACAGCCTCAGCTTCAAGTTATTAAAACAAACAACAAATCCCAACACTACCATCGTACATCAAATAAACAGTTTTCTTTTTGCTGTCTAAACTTGTTTCTAATCCAGCTTCTTCTTACTTTATAATCTAAACAGGAGGGGCAGAATGACAGTTGGATATAAAAGGCATAACTCTTAGAAAATAGTTATGCCTAGAATAATTATTACACCACAACATACAGTGGATCTTTCCTTACTACTAAAGCTATTGCTAGTTGCTACTGCAACACAAAATAGTGGTAACTGTGGAAAAAACGAGTTTTCTTAGAATTTCTGATGGATTTCTCTATGAAGTTTGCTTCAAGTTGTTAAGCAACAAAGTGATGTGGAATAGCAATATGGTTACATCAGTTATCACTGTAATTGTTTTATTAAGCACAGCAAATATTCTAGACTCAGGAATCCCAAAACCTTTGACATAGAGATGTCTGCACTGGAACTAGCATCAAGTTGTCCATGAATACTAGTTAGCAGTTTTGGTAAATTCAAGTAAAGTATATGAGCATGTCATACACTCCCAGCTATGCTACTTTTGCAGCATATTGGATTAAACAGTCTCCTGTTAATAAAGTAAGTAAAGGCATCACAAGGTAGCCAGCTGGGAGCTGTAAATGAGTTGCCTTGGCTTTTTTGAAAGATATTGTATGTGTGTGTTTATAAACACACACAAATGAGCACCCATTACACGGTGATTAAGACACACCTGTAATGCTGACACATACTTACATTGACAACATCAGCAGTGGCTACAGAGTCGATTTTTTGAGCAACAACAGATGGCGATGTGTGTGTGCCAGACATCAAAGACTCTGAGCCTATTTCATTCAGCAACCCCTCTGCAGTCTCCACTGACATCAAATAGGTGGCTTTTAGCTGATTTCTGCCATCAAATAAAGCATTAAGGATGAGCGAATATGAAAATCCTGTTATTACTTTAGTCACCACCCCTTCTAAGTGCAATGAGTTTTTGGGGCTTTTTAAGTTTTCAAGATTCCTCTCATTTTGGAAGGGTTTCCTTTTCAAGTATGTAAGGATTCTGTACTTAGGAAAGAGGTACCACAAATACTCCAAGTGTGAAAATGACAGGGTACACCAGCACCTACTGCCACCCCCTACAGTCAGAAGATCCCTAGCTCAGAATCCGTTTCTGTTTTAAGGAACTGATGCAGGTACCACAGGATTCAGACAAACTATCAAGTTTAAAAATTAGGTTTAAAATGGATTTCAGTTTCTCATAAAGAACAGACTTAACGCAGAGCTATTTTGTTGGAAGTGACAAAGCAGCAGTGAACGTCAATGGTTAGGCTTCTTAAGCAATAGTTCCATGTTCTGTTAAAAGACAGCAAGTTTACACTGTTTGTTCTATTTCATGCAGTCTCACTGCTACGTATGAAAATGTTACTTTTGTAAGCTAGTCCTGTTCTTTTTTAAACAACAAAATGGCAGAAAATGGTTTATTCCAATAGAACATGATTAGACTGAATTGCCAGACTGCAAATATCGCTGACCTCGAATTTGGTTTGTTTTTTGGGTTAATTTTTCGTTGGTTGTTTTTTGTAACTAAAGGAGAAAGAACAAGATAGAAAATACATTAATCCATTCCAGAAAGGAACCCCTCTTCCCCCTAAAAAGCCACAGCACTGTAACTCCCTAATACTAGGCAGCTTTGTTACAAACAAAGCCAAGAAATACCACAAAACAAAATTATTCCAACACACAAAACAAATAATGCCACATATAAAGGTCCAGAATTCACCATTTAGCTACTAGTGACTAAAGCACAACCAAACATGTTTAGGTTATTATGTTTTCTGTAATCAGGCTTTACATGGAGTCTTGTAAGTATTTTACATATGCAATGGGCAATATTTTAATGCTGCTACTTGAGTGAATCTGTACCATATTGTTATATTGCATAACTACAGTTTGAGAGGCTCAGTGCAGTCTAACACCATCTGGATATCAAGCCCAATTAGAAACCCTAAAACTTTGTTGATTTTACTGCATTTCTAATAGTAATTTTCTCCATATCTCAAATATTCCTATGGGCACTTATTTCAAACACTAAAGCACTAATTCAGTGCTTTACACTTGCAGACCCTCGTTATTACTATTCTTTGAAGATGCAGAAGATTGTTTAATATAATTGTTTTGGGAATTGTTGCAGTGCCACTGTAAAGGGAATTACCTAAATACTGCAATTTGAATTTGAATACATCTTAATAGTATAGAGTATGATTAAAATGACAGCATCTGTGGATACTTGCCAATTTCTTACATTGAAACAGTTTTCAGAAATTATTAACACTTATCTAACAAGTTTTTATTAGGAAATGCCACAAGCAGAGCATCAGTACAGCTCTGGGAAAAAAACCCTACTGACAGTGCTTCAGTTTTAACACAGGAAAGTGAGCAATTCCCAATGGAACTAATTACAAGACAACGATAAGCTCTGCTGTACAGAATAATCTAAGCGTTTGACAAGTAGCTACATGTTAAGAAACTTTTCTTCACAATACACAAGAGAGTTCTTTATGCACTTACTTTGCCTTTGTGACATCGTCATCAGTGACGCTGCCCTGAGCAACTGCCTTTACCTGGTTCAAAGCAGCTTTAATGACCTGAGGAAAATTACATTAGTTAAGACTTCTTCCAGCATTAAATTTCAGTATGTTATTTCCATTACATGACATCTCAGAAACTTCAGAGCAGCTGATGATGTTAGGATTGTCTGCCTGAACTCAATTCTGAACAGCTTCATAACAAAACTGAGACCACTGTAATAAATGCCCAAGCAAGGCACAAAAAGCCTTGTGGAATGAAACTGCAACACCACATTAATTTGTATGGTCTCACCATTTCTTCATTAGAGTTCACTCACTTCTGCCAGCTTCAAGAGCCAGCATGTTCCTCCTGATACACTTAGGCTTACACATGTAAGTCAGCAATTACAGTATTTTACTAGCTCTTATTTGTATTAGGTATTTGTACTTCCTAGATAGCAAGTCTCACACCCAGCTTACAAAGCTAAGTTATAACTGACCATGCAGCATTCTCATACAAGAAACCAGATGAACTGAGTTTTTTAGATGAATTAGCCTCTATCTCAGATCGAAACTAGTTTGAGGGTTATATTCCTAGTAGTTAAATTCTAATCAGCAACTCACCTCCCCAGTGTCTGAAGCCTGGGATATGGTATAAATCCCAAAGAGCCCAGAATCAGAGTAATTCACATTAAATGCAGAAGCCTGCAAAACAAACATTATCACCAACTGTTTCAAGTATCAGAACATTAATCCATTCCAGCATCATCCATCCATCCATCCATCAAGCATAGGAAAATAATTACTATCAGGATCTAAAATACTGTAAGTCAGGAAGCTAAATTCCATCTGTGCAGAGGAAAGATCAGGTTGGAAGTCCTTCTCTGAAGTACTGTAACTTGTGCAAGACTGAACTAATTACAATTGTATCTGGTGGTAGTAAAGTCTCAATGGATAATATGCATTTTACTTAAAGTATCAGAGTACAATAAACCTTTGAACTTACATCAAATGGCCGGATAGTTGCTTTAGCAATACCCTGACACAATTTGCTGGTAACATTGCTTCCCCTCTTGATAAGGGGCCCAGCACCTAAAACATGCTGAAGAACACTGAACGCGTTTGCTTCTGCACTCCCAACAACAGCTCCTTCTGAGACAATAGCAGCATGGACAAGGCTCTCACCATTCTGTTTTCTGATTTCTCCTAAAAACCACAACAACAGAATAAAAAGCAATACAATATTCAGTTAGAAACTACTATACATTCAGAGGTATTGAAAGGAAACATTCCTAGCCAGTTCGTTTCACAAGAGAAAAGCCAGGGTGTGAAGTTATTGCATGTCCATTCAGGAAAACAGCAAGAAGCTGTTAGTAGACTATAGGTAATTATAAAAAGTCCTTACCATTCAAAAATTTTCTTGCAATTGCAAACCCATGCACCTTCCTCTGCCTTATTTGAACCTGACCCTAAACCATACAAAGTATGAAATGACAAAACCCAGCGAGTGTCTGATAACAAATACTCAGAAAAGTAGCACTGCCTTCTATTCATAACAATATTGCTCCTGTTTTATAGAAAATGAATTTATTCCAGGTAAATATTAAATGTTGGAAACCTTTTTCCCTTACCTGGTTAGAGTGACCTGATACTCCAACTAAAGAATAGGTATTGGTATTAACTAGTGCAAGATACTGCTCTGAAAGACTTAAGTATTACTTTATTTTTTATGGAAGATTTACAGCATTCTAATAGACCTTCCCTAAAGAGAAAACCTACCACCACTTCCAGACAGTCCTTAATCTACTCTTCAGGGAATCTTCCCCAAAATGCCAAGAGAAACCACAAGCCAGTTTGTTTTCCGCTTTATGGAATAAATGATCTTGCAGCTTAAGCTTTATTGGAAATACGGGTTCAGTTTTATCTCAGAACTTTCCATGGTGGAGAATAATCCTCTGCTTAGTTAGATGGGAGATGCCTCTGAACTGTCACTTCCCACATACAGCATTTAGTACAACTATATTGTTTTCAGCTTCAACTTTGAATAGTACTACATTTATAATAAACAGAAAATGAGTCATTCAGAACAGATACAAGACACAGACTCACCCCCTCGATAAACAGCCTTTGCACTAGAAACACCAGCTCCACCGCGGATGTTTAGAAAGTTCTCTGCAACTTGCTTTAAGTCAGAGTGCTTCACACCTGCAACACAACAGTTATGCCAAGTAATGTAATGGCACTGAAAACCAAGAGAGGTTAAATAAAAGTGTTTTAAGTGTACTGTAACATTTTACTTCTACAGAGAACTCCACCTTCCACGGCAGTTTTCCCTTAAGAATTGCAATGCCCATTAAAGAACATACATACCTAGTCCTACTAGAGCCATTCTCGCACTTGTGAAATTGTTCTGTACAAAATCATGGAGCTGCAACAGTAAATTCACATTTTAGGGTATTTTGTATAAATTATAAAAATGGCAAGTGTGTTTCTGATAACCCCCCTCATACTTTTTCATGCAGCAAACTCCAATGTTTCCAAAAGGAGCTGTCTATAGAACAGCATTTTACCCGTTCTCCAAACCCTCTTATACAAGAACACTTGCATTTCACTGACAGCCTTGCTATGCAAAGAAGATAAAAAATTTATATAGTAAATACAGTTAGTGTTTACTTTCTCAAGTATCATCATCTATCCTTGATAAACAAACTTAAACAGATTCCTAACACAACACAAATAATCCTACCTGCTCAGAAGTAATTTTCCCAACTCTGTAATCTGGACAATATAAGGGGTTTGCCAGAGCATTCTTATAGGCTGCAGCATGCAAGTTTTCCAGCACTCCTAAGAGGAACGAAGTTTTAGTGATGATGATTAATGTAAAAGCCACTTTTAATGAAGATCATGAATGAAACTAAATGTTACCCCAGTGAAACAGAGCTGTGGGCCTCTTTAAGGACCACAAGATCTGCAAAAGCAGGTCTAGAATCATCTAGTACACGTGAAAGTTTCATCCAAATGCACAAGTTTGGCTGAGGCTTTGTGTTTAGGTCTATTTCGTTTTTTTTTTTTAAACCCACAAACCTAAATTCATAACCCTGAAGCTGGAATCCATTTTCAGTGTAATGAGAATCCATACTGGTTTTCTATCAAAATAACTGTGCAAATCAAGAGGTCTTTTGCAGAATATTGCTTCCACACTGATAAGTAATACCTAAGAATCGTTTTCAGAACACAAGCTGCTGCAAATATACTGTCAATAACAGTCATGTCCTGCACATTCTTTGGCTGTACTTGAATTAAAAAGGTAAAATGGAAGCTGCCATGGGGAATGGTTTAAGCTGTCTTCAGCATGTTACTTGCTAAATGTTATGCACAGGCTAGAAAAACTTGTGTATTTATAAAGAAAGGTTCTGTAACAGAAAGACTCATACCTATCCATGGGGAAAAGATGAAGGATTACATGGTCACATGAGAGAGCAAAAGGGAAACTATTTTTTCCAAAAGTGTGTAATTCTGAAGAAACTCCCCTGAAGCCAATGCAGTGGATCAGAAAGTACACTCACCAACTTGAGGATTCTGAGAGGCAATTGCTTTGTCAACTTTTAACTGTGGCTGAAGATCAGCTACTTCCCATGGTCTGAACTCTGGTGCTGTGGTGACATTAAGAAGGTACTCCATAACTGTATCACTAGATAAAAAAGTTACAAAGGCATTAAACACAACAGAAGTAGCACATACTTCTTCTGAAGTTGAAAGCAAGTTAAACTAATCTGTAAGCAACGCATGAACAACAAAATACACCACTCGAGCCAGAGTAGTTACTAGCATGCTGTACAGAGTATGAGGATTCAACTTCAGTTCCGCATCATCTGTATGCTCAATAACGTGATACAGAAGCTGAGTAGTTTATTGATTTATTACAAAAACATTAAAATAGTTGTTACTCCTACCCTGCAAAATGAATGGTCTCTGCCACAGAGCAGTTTGTAAAGCATGCACTTCCATTTACAGCATATCTAGATACCTACACGTAGTCACGCAGGCATTCAATACAGTAAGCCATCTTCTCTCTTGTTGAGTACACACTAAATGAGAAAAAACACAAAACCCATTTCAGCACGGAACACAGAAGTGCTTTTTCATACATATTCCGCCCCTCAATATCTGCTTGGTATCAGTATCTCCCCTTAAATTTGCTTGACATGACCATTTAAAGTGAGTAGTAACACACAGCAGAAACAGACATAACTAGGACTCCCCTCAAGTGTTCAAGTAATAACAAGTGTCTTGTGATCATCAGTATTTAAAATATCATGCTAATTCAAGGTAAAACAATAAATGAGGCTGAATAGCAAAACCTGAAGACAAATGTGTATATGTATTAGACAAGACAATTCAGAAATTATTCTCTTTGGGCAGAAAACTCCCCACTTGCTTCAACACATTTGTGACTAATAGGAACAGAAAGGGGTAGAGTCTCAAGTTATATAAAACATTGCTTTTAACCAAAATCTATGTAAAACAATCTTACTGGATGATTTCAAGATACATTGCAAGAAAGCAGGCACAGCAAGATCCCTCTTTTATTTCTCTTAGGCTTGTTTTCTAGGCTTTAAACTCTCAAATCATGAAAGCCAACTATTGTCTGAATTGTTCCCAGAATTGCAGTGTGATGAGTGGTATCTATTCACAAAAGATGGAGAAAAAAAAATAATCTACTGACTTCAGGAAGTTTAATCTTGAAGCCTGAAAAAGCAGAAAGAACATTAAGCTTTTTGGACAAATTATATTTCTCCCAGGTACGCAACATTTATATTTTGTTAATTGAAAGGTGTTTTTAAAATACAAATCATGGGAGCACTCTTGAGCCTTCACTGAATGAGAAGTACAGAAGATGTTCCTTGTCAATGTTCACCAATCAAGTACCACTACCACACTGAGCTTATCTGCCTATGCATTGTTGTGCTTACTGTTTTACTTTTCCTTCAATCATGTAGTTTGTTTGCATGTTACCAAAACAGGTCATACACGGTTACAAACCTCAGGCTGCCCCCAACAGCTTCAATGCCACGAGTAATCCGGAAAGAAGATACACCTTTAGTAGTCTATTAAAGAAAAAAAGCAAGTTAGAATTCCAGCTATTTTAAGAACAGACTTGCCTGAAGTTGCTCGATGCTCAGGCAATGCTGAAACAGTATCTGTTGATTCATTTATACAGAAGCCATTCTGAAAAGTTGAGCCAGCTTACTCCATCCCTACTCCCAATCATTTCTACTAGACTCTCCGATTTTCCGCCTTAACTGGTCACATATTTGCTCCCCAGCCCCATTCTCGAATGATCCAGGTTTGCTTGAACATTTAACAGGATTCTTTGAATTAGAAAAACTTGACAAAACCAGGGCAAGAACACCTACACATGCTATTACACTGACAGCTGTCTGAGGGAATTGCAGGCAGCAGCTGGGAAGGGTAATAAGCAGCTGGGATGTTATTTTTTCTCTGCCTGAAGCTGATGTGGATTGAACCCATACAACACCAGTCACAGGCTTGCCAGTGGTGCTGTGTAGCATTAATTGTCACAGCCTGGCTGGTTTGCAAGAGGCCATGTTTACACCTGCACCTACAGCCAGACAGCAACTGAGATGAACAGGAACAAGGGGAAGGGTCTCAGTGGGTCAAGCCCATGAGATGTCTGGCCCAACGCTCTGCACCTGACAGCGGCAACAGAAGAGGCTGTTTAAATGTAACATCCCACAACCCGTTCAGTGGTATTCCTGCACCACCTGCAAGAGTTATTCCTATTAGCAACTCTTTAAAGACCTGCTACCCATGAACTTGACCAGTTCTTTTTTTTGACCCTACTGTACCTTCCCCCGGAGCACCCTGTATAACTGAAGCCACTGGAGAGCATAATTCTAAATAAGTATCAATTCTTGTCTTCCAGGAAGTAATGTCATTTCTCCTGCACTTGAATCAGGTAACCAAAAATCAATGTACATTGTTTTCCACTTCATAAGATTTCTTACACTAAATCTTACCATATCCTTTACTTTTGCCATCATAAACCTTTCACCATTTCATCTATTGCCAACATAGTAACAAAGTGAACAAACACCTACCATATTAGATCCAATACGAAGCAAGTGAGCAGTTCCCAAGTTACTAGTGGTTTCATATCTGCTGCCTGCTTTAATAAACACACCAATTCTTGAAACTGGAGAAAAGTTTTCCAGAGAGGCAATAACTAAGCCATTTGGTAATTTTGTGATCTGTATTAAACAGAAAAACATTTGGTTTAGTCACCCACTAGAAATACTGTCAAAGCTCTACTCTGACTGAGTTTTACAAAACAAAAATGGAGAGAGAAAAAAATACCAGTATTCATACTGACCTCAAGATTCTCAGACTCTGGAGATAATTTCACTCGTTCTGCAGGTTTTGAGACTGAAAGTTTAGGGGCTACTTTAAGTGAATAAAATCTCTTCTAGAGGAGAAAACATAAGAAAATATATTTCCTGAATTAGTTCACTGCACATTCCATTACAATGGAAGTGAAGAAGCAACTAATTTTAAAGTAGAAATACAATCAATAACTTCAAGTCCCAGAGTAAAACCAGTGATCCCCTTGTAATTCCTCTGACAGGTTTTTTTCACATCACTGTTAGAACCTGTGCAATGATTTACATGAGGTCCCTGGACCTTGGTGCTATTCTCAAGAATTAGCACTGTAAGAAAGCTTTTTTCCCCTCCCTCTCTTTGCTGTTGTGCAGTGGGTATCTCTACTGATACTGTATAGTCTGTAGGAACACTGTGTAGCAATTAACAAACAGCCACAGCATTCCACATACTCAGAACATAAGTTTGGAGATAACTTTCCCATTTATTAGGTGTATTAGATTTGTATTAGGTGTAGGCAGTTCAACTCCTAAAGAATCACTTCTCTCGCCAACTGAGCTACACTGACTGCTGCATACAAAGAGGACATGTATGCAAGTCCCCAGACTGCAGAGCAATGACCAGAAGCAGGCCTTCAAAATTAGGTGAACACTGCAAGAGCCTTCCCTTCAGTAGCTGGCAGCAGAAATAAGCCTATTAATTTCAAACTTGAAACGCTATTCCTTCTACCCTTTCTGAAGTTTCTTATGCTTATAAAAAAACCCTCCCAAATTTATTATTCTTTACATAAAAAAATCAAAACCAACCCAACTTATTCCCATTCATCTCAAAGTAAAACCTGAGTGACAGACACCCCACTGCAGTCAGTTGTAGGGGTACCAATGACATAATTCCCCTCGCTTTGCTGCAGACTCTGTTCAACCTATGAGTCTAGGAAAAAACACTTTCTTCCCCCATTACAAATTTGGTAAGACACCTAATTTTAACTTCTAAACCTACTTATTTATGAACTACTAGTGCACGTCTAAAAGTGACTTACAAAAACACTATGACTCGGAGGCCATTCGCCTCCCTGCTTCCAGTGGAGACCTACACAAATCATACTCCAGCTGCCCGCGGGCTCAAAGCGATTCTCTGCAGCAGAACAAACGCCCTGCCCCCTCCACGACCCCGGGGCGAGCCAAGCCCCACTTGCCAAGGGCACCTTGCCACAACCGGCGGGGAAGGACCCTGCTCCCCTCTGCTCGGCCACACGGGCCCAGCCTCGCCAGGCGCTTGCGGGAAATGCCTCGGGTGAAGCCCCCAAGGAACCTCC
>NW_009940861.1:396-9012 GCF_000696875.1 Nestor notabilis | reverse complement strand
GGCTGGTGGGGGTGTGTGCAGGCAGCGTGGAGGGGCAGGGAAAGCTCCTGTGGTCAGCTCTATCACTGCAGTTTGGTTTAGATGTGTGCAGTTTTTATTATAACCCCACCCATAGCGTTTCACAGGCAGTTGCTCAGATGAAACTTAAATCCACGGGTAAACAAAATTTCATGCCCCATTGAGCAAATGATGTAATCCAGATACAAATTCTACAAAGCAGAGACACAACAAAGGATCGTTCTTATCTTTCTTGTTTCATGTAGATATCCCACTGCTTGATCAGAAGAACTTTTTTTGGATTTCCCCTAACTAAAGCAGGTTCTGGTCTGGTCCAGCAGACTGAAGGTAAGCTTTGGGTTTCTGTTCTGTTTCAACCTTACACCTAGAGGTGACATTTCTTGTAGGAGTTTGGCATCTCTGCTCCTATACAAATCCTGATCCTCATTCTGTTTTCCTCAGGTGTTTTTTTTAGGTTCTGCAGACCACAAAGTTCTACAACAGCTGCTGATGCATCTGGAGAAGATATCTTGCTCAAATGGGGTCTTTTCCTGGTCCCTCTGACCACATTCTGTCTCGGCACGTGGCAGGTACAAATAAATACTCGTTTTTTCAGGAGATGAGCACTTGAGGGTTGTCAGCGTGTTCCATCTCCGGCTGTTTCATCTAGTTCGAATCTTGTGTGGGGGAGAGATTTGCTGTTAAGTTAAATTTTTGTTTTCCAAGTGTCCATTTGAAAGTCTTTAAAGGAGAGATTCTTATTTTTTATACTTCCATTTCAGTGTAAATATTTCCTCAAATTCAAGTCAGTAGCCTCTATTTTCCTATCTCTGATTCCCCTGCTTTAGGCCAGGTCTGACAAGAAGCTTGTAGCAAAGGTTCTCAGGCTGACTGGGGTTTCTGCGTTGCCTTGCTCTACCCTGAGGGGTTACTTTTCTATTTGTGTACTTTCAGGTTCAGCGACGAAAGTGGAAATTAGATTTGATTGCACAACTGGCATCAAGAATTACATCCGAGCCCATCCCTCTGACATTAGAGTATGGAAGCTGTCATAGTTCATTGTCTGCAGAGCACTGACAGTGTGCTGGGGATAGAAGAAGTGGTCCCTGCACTAATGAGCTTATTCTAAATTAAACTGCATGCAAATGAAGGAATCTGATGGGAATCGGGATGTGCGAGCGAATTAGAAAAACATCCTGTTAATTTTCTTATTTATAGTAAAAGAATAAGTGAATGCTTCCCTGTGGGATACTGTAAATGCAAATAAAAAGCATGAATCTCTGTTCAGGAGAACATGGTATGTATTTCGTACCATATGTAGTCCTCCTGGAAAAGAGGAGGGTTTGGTAGTTGGTGTCTGTGATGTCCCAAGGGAATTATTCCTGCCACAGGGAGTCTTGGATTGATAGTTGGCCCTGCCCCAAGCATGGGGCAGTTGTGTCAGACGTGAGAGATTTTTAAGGTCACTTGGCCATATGGCACAGCTGTCAAAGAGTTCAGTAGTTCTATATCATGGTCTCAGATAGAGCAATGCTCCCTGTTGGCTGGACACACGTGCAGTGTATCCACCTGCTGATCAGCTGCGTGTGGGTTACGGATACCATGGAAAAGAACTGCTTTCTGCCTGCTCATGAGCATCTCCATATGATTCACTGGGACAGTAATAAGTATTAAGCCAGATGGTTATTCCGTGAGGTGTTTATCTTCTGTTTCTCTTTGTCAGCTGGCTTTAGAGTGAACCATTAGGGAAAAGGAGAATCCCACAGTAAATCTCCTAATTAGATTTGCTTGTCGCAGCCATGATTTTATTTTCATCCTTTTCCATGCAGCCCCATGGAACTGAAGGAGTTGGAGTACAGACCTGTAAAGGTCCGGGGCCATTTTGACCACTCGAAGGAGCTCTATATTTTGCCACGGTCACTTGTGGAGCCTGAGCGAGAAGCTAGAGCAGCCTCGCGGCTGATGTCCCACCCGGAGAACGGCGCAAACGTCATTACTCCTTTCTACTGCACAGACCTAGGGTAAGTTAATGAAAGTCTTGGTTCATGTGAGCAACCAGCTTCTGTTGTGAAGAACTGAATCATAGTGGCTGGGTTTATAGAAATGGCTCCCTCTCCTTTAAAAGGCATCTCTCAGTCTGTTGGGTCACCGAGGCTTGATTTGAAATGGTATTTAAATTCCCCTATAATGTGCACTCAGATGACAAAAACATGGCACTAAACATATGGGTTGCTTTGTTCTTTCATACTTAGTTCTAGGCAGCAGCAGAAGGAATAAATTTTCTTCCACTCATGAGCCATATTTCTTTATGTAATTCTAGGGTCACGATTTTAGTCAACCGAGGATTTGTGCCCAAAAATAAATTGAAACCAGAAACCAGGCAGAAGGGACAGGTAAGGGGGGGACGCAGGGATCAGGCCTGTTACTCTCTGCCCTCTGGGTGCAGAGAGACACTACAGAAAATCAAGAAAGGCAGCAGCCCTGTTCAGCGTCATGGGGGGTTGCTTATGGTAGTTGTGCTTTTCAAAGAAGGGAAACCTCTTCTTCCCACCTTTGTGTTACGTCAGTGTGTGTTTTACAAACATTTTTACAAACAAAAGGAGCTTGATCTGCTTTTTTCCCTGCTATGTTACAGCACCGCCTCACTGCAGGGCACAACTACTTTATAACCAGACCCCGCGAGTGCCACGTTTTTCTACCAGGACTTGATATGCCAGAAAATGAAATAAATCTTGCAAGATTCCTTTTTTTTTCTCCCCTGCATTTCAGATTGAAGATGAAATTGAACTCACTGGGGTGGTGAGATTATCAGAAACCCGGAAGCCTTTTGTGCCTGAAAACAACATTGAGAAAAACCGCTGGCACTACCGGGACCTGCAGGCTATGGCAGGGGTGACGGGTGCTGAGCCCATCTTCATTGATGCCGACTTCAGTAAGTCACAGAGAAACCCATCCCCACATCCAGTTTCCATCGGTCTCACTCCCTTTCTGCTCAGTTAGTTATTTCCCCTAGGCACTTGGAAAGGCAGACTCATGGAATGATTTAGTTTGGAAAAGACCTTTAAAATCAAGTCCAGCAAGGTACTGCTTCTTTGTCTGTGGAGGTCTGCTATTTTGAAGGTGATAGAGGCCTACAAGAAACCTGGAGACTTTTTATGAGGGCAGGTAGTGACAGAACAAGGGGAATGGCTTTAACCTGCCAGAGGGGAGATTGAGATGAGCTCTGAGGCAGAAGCTCTTCCCTGTGAGGGTGCTGAGGTGCTGGCACAGGGTGCCCGGAGAAGCTGTGGCTGCCCCAATCCTGGCAGTGTTCAAGGCCAGGCTGGACACAGGGGATTGGAGCAACCTGCTCTAGTGGAAGGTGTCCCTGCCCAGGGCAGGGGGTTGGAACTGGAAGAGCTTTAGGGTCCATTCCAACCCAAACCATTCTACGCTGGGCAGCCAGCACCGGGGAACAGCAGCATGCTCAGCAGAGGTGCAGGTGGTGTTCAATGCCTTGAGCACAACCACCCCCTGCCCTACAGCTCTGGCTTTGCTGGTAACTTGGGAATACCATAACCTGGGGAAGAGGAGTAGAGTATCCACCTAACAGCTTCATCCCACAACAAGGACAGCTCTGCATGGTGCAGGTGTAGGTTTAACTCCCATTGTACCTGCAGGAAGCACAGTTCCCGGGGGTCCCATCGGAGGCCAGACACGAGTGAGCCTGAGAAACGAGCACATGCAGTACATCATCACCTGGTAAGTTACCCAGGCAGCATGGGGCTAACCTTCTACAGGTTTCTTTTGCATGTGAAGCCCTGCCTGGCATTCTGGCTCCTGCAACCACATGAGCTCTTAAGCTGCAATAGCCTGAAATTTTAACCCCGGTAGCATCGTACAGGTGATCTGAAGTAACTGCGGGTTTTTGCACTGCAGCAGTGCTAAGAAGGTCCAGTTCATCTGGAAAAGGTGTAAACGCAGTTTTCTTTTACAGGTACGGCTTATGTGCTGCAACTGCATTCCTGTGGTACAGAAAATTCATACAGAAGATACCTCTGTGAGTGGAAGGGCAAGTCTCTTTGTACTACAGTCAAGAGCAGATGTCTCTGGAAGACAGCAGCCCCCTCACTCCTCAATAACTGCAGCAGAGTTCTAGGGCAACATGTGCAGTAAAGGCACACAGCTATCAAGCTGCAGATAGACTTTAAGTACTGATAGACTCTAAAGTCCTACCAGCATTATTTAGCTGCAGCTTGGAAGCACTGAACTTAAAATTTTAAGTGCCAGTTGAGACTTCCAGGGAAGCTTATTTATACATTAATCTTCAGGATACACGTTTCTATTGTGGCTGGTGGTAAACTACACTTTAAACTTTTCCACTGCTGTACTTTCCAAAAGATGAAAAGGTTTCTTCACAGAGTAGTCATTCCTGAAGTCAGGAGTGGTTCCTAGCAGTTGCATCAGAATAAATGAAGAGGGATTTCACGTGCTTGCCTTGTGACTTCCGTTGTGTATCTTGCATCCAAACAGTGACCAAAAGAACAACTATTGCAGATGCTCGAGTCAAGCTGAGTCAGGCAGCCCGGGCCTTCACAAGAACATGCTAAGGGCTACTGAAAACAAGCAGCAGCTCCCACAGCTGGAGCCTTATCAAACCCGACAGCCTCTCACGATACCAAGTAGACCAAGTCACAGCAGCAAGGAAAGACAAGCACAAGGTGGTCTAGATTTCCCCCTGCTTTCAGTCTGCCTTCCCTGCCAGAGGCATGGGACACTTCCTCATATGCAGTGCCTATCTATCTAGTTAGTCTGCTAGCATGAACTATCACCCTGGCTCACCCACAGCATAACCCAGTTGTAAGTACTAATGGACATGTCCTGGAGCAATTTCCAATTGAGACACATTTGCATATGCAAGCTAGGCCTAAAGCCAAAAGTAGCCCAGCACATTCAACTCTGTGATCACATAGCACAGGCAGCTGAGCTGCTGTAGATGGACTGTGTGTTAAAGAACAGGAATCACTACAGAGGACTAGTAGTTAAGAGCAGTTCTTCCAAGTACCTGCCCCATACTGCTGTTTGCATGGCCCTATTCAATCATTTGATGAAGGCAAACAGACGTAAGGCAAAGCCACTGTGCTATCCACTGCCTGGAACGATCCCATTAATAGAGGCCACCAAAACTGAATCTGAGGGTTTATTCTTTTTATGTACAGAAAACACATAGCCATCCAGTACATCTTTAACCCAGCTTAGTAGCCAGCTCTTTAGCCTTTGCTTTTTCAAGCTTAGCAATGCGAGCCACCGATTTTGGACCCAAGACGTTACCACCCCAGTGACGCCGGATCTGCAAAGAAGCAAGAACAGGTTAGATACCTCATACCACCTCTTACTGTACCATTCAACCAACCTGCTCAATTCCTCTCCTTTCTGCACAAGGGGAAGAGCTCCCTCAACTAGGAAGCCCTACACATTTCAAGCAGTGAACATTTCTGGGCAGCACAGAGATACTAGAGTTTAAAATCTTTCCCAGATACTAGAGTTTAAAAGTCTTTCCCAAGAATGGTGCTGGATTCAGCCATCACGTTCATTTCTGGACTTGGGATGGAGTCAAGCCCAGCAGAAGCTGCTGCCCTCACCACAATCCTAGCCCTGCGATAGCTCTGTTGACTTCTAACTTGGTGACAGTGCTCACGTTTACCCTGCTCTGAAGAAAAGAATCTGCATACATCACAAGCAAGTCATGTACAACACACCAAACAGGCTTTAAGTTGATGTCACTATGTCCGAAATCATCTGCATTTCACTAGGAAGCTTTTGGGATGTAAACAGTGTAAAATGAAAGACAAGGCTAGCAGCACAAAGAATCTTACCTCATCATATCTGTCATTGTAATTGGTCTTGACGGCCTCCACCAGCTTTGCAAGGGCTCCCTTATCCTCCCTGTTGGTGACAATTTTTAGTTCCTTGAGAGCCTCAATTTAACGTTTTCCACAAATCATTTGCCTCAGCGTTTAAAAGCTCATAGTAGCAATGTGATTTTTCAGGTTAAGCATCATTTGCAAACGCTTAACCACTCCACCTATCAATACTTCAGGAACCTGCATTGCTCAGGTTAAGGTTAATAGTTCCATGTATGTATTTCAGAGTAACTATTCGTTCTGGTAAACCAAAATAGATCTGTATTTTCAGGGTTCAGTAGAGCTCTTCATTCAAAAGGACATATGTATTAGACATTATAGAGGTAACAGTTCAGGTTTACTACTTTATACTAGACAAACTCAGGTTTGCTGTCCACCTGCCCTACAGCCTGTGCCTACGGCCAGTTTGCTTTCATCACAGAGAATCACATCAGATTGCAGAACACTTACGGGTTAACTTGGGTGAAAGCAACAGAGGTGCAGGTTTTCCTGTGGACCAGCCGCCCCAGTCTGGCTTTGCCCTTGATGATGCAGTATGGCACTCCCATCTTGCGGCACAGGGCTGGCAAGAAGACCACCAGCTGCAAAGAAAAGGAACATGCTGTAGAGCTGAGGGAGAACATCTGTCTGTCCTTTGGATCAGCATGGGCTGGGGCAATTGCTCAGCGTTAAAAAGCTCGTTTTGCTCTTCACTATTA
Source organism: Nestor notabilis (assembly GCF_000696875.1). Lineage (NCBI taxonomy): Eukaryota > Metazoa > Chordata > Aves > Psittaciformes > Psittacidae > Nestor > Nestor notabilis. Next base: position 2,414 of record NW_009940861.1, on the reverse strand, counting down.
ATTCAGGTGAAGAAATTCACACATCATAGCAAGGGCCAAGCCTCACTGTAATACCAGGACAACTATGAACATGCATACATGCTCCAGTGCTGGTAAATATATTTTTATGCACTCCCTTTTCACACAATAGATTTGTCCTAAAATGCATTTTCACTCCAAGTCCAGTTCTGACCTCAGCTTAGGTTACATGTGTAGCCTGTAAGATCTGCTAGTGAGTACACTTACCTCAATGGGATCTACGTCGTGGGCAATAACTACAAGCTGAGCCTTCTTGTTCTCCACCAGAGTTGTAACACTGTTAATACCTGAAAAGCAAGGAATAGATAAGCTTTGATTCCAGTCAGTCCGTTTTCAGAGATTCAATGTCAGCCTCACAGAACCAGCTCACACTCCATAGCAGATTCATTCCAAAAGTTATGAAAACTTTCCACATCCACGCAGAAGATATTCCCTGGACAATCTGCTAAAGCTCAGGGTTAAAAAGCTCGTCTATTTTGCTCTTCACTTTGAGCTCAGGTGAAGAAATTCATACATCATTGCAATAGCTTGTCCAGTCCTGCCTGGCTGAAGCAGAGACTCTTTTCAGAGTCTCAAGTCCATGTACAAAGTTACCTGCTCGGAGAACTGGTGGCCGCTTAGTTGGAGCATCTCCCTTTCCTGCAGCTTTCTGCTCAGCACGAGCCAGCAGCCTCTGCTTCTTCTCTTGCTTATTTTCTGGCCTGTATTTGTGCGCCAGCTTCAGAAGCTGCGTAGCTGGAAGAGAACATCCACTGCTGCACATCCGTTCAGCTGCACAGCCCGAAAAGCTAAGCATTACTTTGTAAAATACTAAAGTGCATCAATTCTCTTGGTAGTTGTCATCAAGTGCACACAGACAGCAAAAGGTTAGCATCATTTGCACAGGGCAAGAGTGGAGCACCTCCAGAGCACCTATTTACCTCGATGCGCACCTCTGTTGGCAATGAGCTCTTCACCCTTTGGATAAGGAAATGCCTGTGGACCCCCTCAGCAATTACAGTTAAATGTGGTGCACTTTCTCCTTTAAAGCAAGCAACTTATATTACATCTATGAAAGAATTGCTCTACATAGGTCAAAAATTTCTTGCATAGACACTACCACCTGGAAAAGGCTATTTACTTCAGAAGTAAGTAGTTCACACAAGACACTGAAGCCCATTCTTAGCCTGTTTCAATGTCAGCCTGCACGATGCGAGCATTCCGCAAAGGCCTGTACTCACACACATTGCTCAAACTACCTGTTTATTCAGATAAAGAACCACAGGTGGTTCTGCAGCAAGCTGGAATAATGGCCTCTGATGGAAACATGCACTTGAGATAACCCTGGGTTTGCATCCTTAACTAGAAGCTCTGGTATCTTCTATACCCCTTTCCAAGGTACACAGCAGCCAAGATTTAAGCCAGCAAATTCAGACAGCAGCTTGCTATGACATCACCCCTGTCACTCTGAAAACCTCCCTAAAATGCTTCCAAAGATTCTCCCCAGCTTACCTTAGTTACGTCTTATTTCAGTTTCTTTCCTTCTCTCTGAAGCATATCCCATCAATGACCCAGGTCAAGAGAACTGCATGTGGCACATCCTTACCTGTCTGGCGGTCCAAAGCCTGAGTGAACTGGTTAATGGCAGGAGGCACCTTCAAGCGCTTGTAAAGGATGGACCTCTGGCGCTGCAGCCTGATGTAGCGCGGCCATTTGACAAAACGCGTGAGGTCCCGCTTTGGCTGGATATCCTGTCCTGGAAACACAGACCCTTTAATGCACAGCTGCTCCACAGCCATGGAGCAACAGCAGGGAACAGGCATCAGAGTGCATCAGAGATCTTGGTGGTGATATGTCAGCACTATCACTCAGATAGCAAATATTCTTTCACATCATCTGCACACCGTACAAAGATGGCACTAGAGCAGCTTGAATTGATTTACTACACCACAAACAAAAAGGAAAGATTCATCCCAACAGAATCACGGAATGAATCCAGGCAGCATAGGAAACAGCACACT
>NW_009940861.1:0-365 GCF_000696875.1 Nestor notabilis | reverse complement strand
GCCATAACCGCCCCAGATACCTAATGAAGGGCAGGCTCTTAACTGCAGGCAGTAGGGTAACTGCCTTTATCATCGTCTCCACTCCAGAGCTTTGTTACAATAAGTTCCCGCTTACAATTTCGACATCTATTAACAACACACACACCCCTTGAGCAAGTAGCCCAAACACTCACTTACTCACCAATGCCAAAGTTCTTGGGCCTCTTCTCAAAGAGGGGATTGACAACTTTCTTGGCCTCCTGCTTCTTGACTACAGCAGGGGCTGGTGCCACCTTCTTGCCCTTTGCCTTCTTTCCTTTCGGCTGCAAGAAACAAACACGCTCTTTCTTCTTTTGCTTCCAAGACTGCTGCACTTAAGAGCCTCC
>NW_009940860.1:6489-12137 GCF_000696875.1 Nestor notabilis | reverse complement strand
TCCCTTTTGGTGTCCTCTGTGCTGTATGATATGGACAAAGATATTGAGACCTCCCCTGGTCCTACAACAATCCAAGAAAATCATAACAGAATAAACAAGAATCTGACTGACTTTTTATTATGCAGAGCAAGAGGCAAAGAGTTTGGCTGTCGGTAGAGGAATCATGGCAGAGCTGTGCATCCCTTAATACTAATGTCGATGCATCCATTGAACATTAGGCATGTGTATATGAAAGTGACCTCTGTCTGAAACAGTGAGTTTTACTTTACTCAAAAGGAAACTAAACAAAATCAATTGGAGAAAAGGCAGTTCATTATGAGCATCTTTCCTCTCGTTCAGTTCCTGAGCCCCTCTGATGGAAGGTGGGAGAACAATTTTTCTCATCCTTTTTACACTAAAATAATTCCCAGAACAATATTCAGCTAAAGCCGGGATCTCACTAGAGCTCTTTCCACTTAAAAGTATTAAAGAAAGGACAGGTTGGCTACAATCCCCTTCCTTGTGCCTCACAGTGGGAAACAGCTGAAGGCAAAGCAAGGCAAAGGTAGGCTGGATGATGCCCGGGAAGGGCTGTGCTGCATCAGTTCTTTGTGTGCTGCATACAATAAACTAATGTCCTTCTTTCTTTTTCTACTCTATAGAACTGTGCTTGGGGAAATCGAGAACTGAACAGATCGTTTTCTATTTCCACTCATTTTCAGGGTGAGTGAATTCTCTTGTCTTCACTACTGCTGTCATGTCCTGAGCAGCTAAGAAGTGTGACTTAAGGTTCAGAGGAAAATCTCTCCTTTTTTAATCTTTGCATTGATAATACTGTGCTTAATTTAGCAGCAATGAGGCAGAACACTTGGATTTTGTCATCCATTTCCCAAACTATTGTTGGCTTCTAATTTCATTGTTCACCCCTACTGCTCATTTTAGATTTGCGTTTTATTGTAGGTGCCAAAAGATAAGTTAATGCCAACTTGATGATTAATTAACTAATACTTTTCTCTGCCCTAAGATGGAAAGCCTTTATCTAAGTAACCTATTAATTATTTTTTTATTTATTACTGCATGGATACATCTGAACACATTTGAGTTCTGCCCTCCTGAGAAACTTGGGCAAGAATTTATAGTAACAGGATGAATGAAAGCCAAAAGTATCTAAAGTTGTTATCAAGACGTATGTCTTAATGTTGGGATGAGAGTACTTATTTATCTGTGTTTTGCAAGCCCCACGCAATATCACAGTCTCATTGTCAAGTCACTGGTAACACACAGTTCTGAGGCTTTGTGGCATGCTCAGAAATGGAAAAATCAATAGAACACTTGATTTTGAAGAGGCTGTGAGAATTGCTTGGGCATTTTTAAGGTATCTCAGCCTAGTTGCCTAAGCTTAGAAAGAAAAAGCACATCTGGAAGACTTCTAGCCTGCCTGACCTATGCCATGAAGGTGCCTTTCGTAGCCAGATGTTACCAGAACCTCTGCACTGCTAGTAGTACATGTCCTTTCTTCATGAGCTGGTAGCTGCCTGCAGACATCTCATCTCAAGTTAGTGTCTTTCCAGCAGGAGACTGGAATTCAAGATGGAGTTCAGAGCTGCCTCCCACTGTGGGAATCGTTATTCAAAGTGCCATAAATGCATAGCATTAATGCAAGACCATAGATGTGAATAGGTTTAATTGAATAAGCGAAGAGAAAGGAGGAAAATTGGGTTGAACAATGATAATAAGTTTATTGGTGTTGAGATTGCTTACCTCATCCTCTTGAAATTATGATTAGACAATAGGAATGAGGTAACTGCATACTTTATGGCACTTGTGAGAATCTTGCCTATGGGCAAAACTCAATGCTGTGGAAGAAAGAGGTATTATACATACCAGGTAAAATTCCTACCATGAAGAAATGGTTGGACACCACATAATACACAGTGTATAAGACTTACAGCAGCACTGTAGAAAACGATGCATTGACCCAGTCAATCCATTTCTAAAGGGCTTCACCTTTAGAGATTTGAAATACCTCTATTTGCCTTGAGATTAGTATCTCTCCTTCTCTAGTTATGTATGTTCTAAAAGTATAGCACATCTAATTGATGTCCCCAAGTGCTATTGCAGATTAAATATTGAACACACATATGCCTACAGTGTAACATAGTGAATAACACGTATGGGTGTAGATAGCATGATAAGTTGGCTTGCGAACTGATGAAAAACATGTGCTCGTGCTTACAATAAGCATAGCAGCTTTGTTCTGCTACTGTTGAATTCTGGGTCCAAATGCCTTTGACATTTATTAAACCCTGTGCATGAATATGTTGACACCTGTTAATCTGCTGTATTTGTTGGCACCTAAATTAGAAGTGTACCAAGTTTTCAGAAGTCTTATAACTACCCTTGGCTTCAGTGGGATTAATCTGTGTGAATAATGGGCTATTTTTAGAGGGGGTGTAGAGGAGATCAGTGGCAGAATCAGGGAGTTAAGGGGGAAAAGTCTACATTTCCTCCCCCCAAAAAGGGACTCTTTTACCCCCACACCGTTTTCCCCCCATGCTTAACATAATAGGTTTGCTTTGAGTTTTCACATAGCAAAATGCAGAGCTTTAAAGGTTGACTAGGTGAAGGAAGAGTAGTAGACAGCAGCAGCAGTTTCAGTAGCATCTTCTTATCATCGAGCATCTCAGGAGTTCATGTGGTCACCTCAGATGTGGGACACCCCAGTTCAGTTACCTCCCCTACCCTGAGGAAATTTGAACCACATCCAGCTTGCAGGAACGTGTGCCAAACTCCAGCCTACAATGCTGTTCCACTTTGCATGAATAACTAAGTATTGACAGAGGCAAAGTCTTAAGGCGGGTATTCACCTTCCTACCTCCTTCAGTGATTGTACTAATGATTTGACTAGTGAATTGTTTTATTTCAGTGACTATTTATATTGAGATTACAGCTTGGAGAACTGTTTGTGCATTTTAATTGCTGACTATTTAATGCAGAATGTATACATAGTCCTCAAAACAGGGATGGGAGCCCAGGCTTCCCCTTTGCTAGGTGAGTGCTGCAGGCAGCATATCAGGCAGCTGTGCTCCATCCTTCAGCGCACTGGGGTCCTGCTGAGCTCTGTCCTAGGTTTACATGCTTTTCTAGGGACTTAAGTCTCTTCTCTTTCTTTAGGTCTGTGCTCTTTCCTAGGCACCTATCCTTTTTCCCTAAGCCTGTGCTTTTTCCTAGACATCTATGCTCTTTCTCTAGGCATTGTTTCGCTGAGGATCAGCTGAAAAGACTAAAGTAGTATTGAGCATCATTGTTACTAGTGTATTTACAACATCAGAGAGAGCAGAGTTCTACACTGCAATAGCTATTAAGGCACACAATTATTAGCACATTTGCAGTATGTAAGAGAGGAGGCCTGTGGCTGTGATAGCTGGACAAGACTCACAATTATTAGCATCTTAATAGCATCAGAGACAAAGTTTCGAGACCGCAACAGCTATGCAAGCTCACGATTACTAGTGCATTTGCAGTAGGAGTGAGACAAGGCTCATGATGTTTCTTATATTGCCCATCAGTCTGTGTCCTGGTACTGCTTAGCCATGCATGCTAGGAACAGCTTATCCGTAGTACTCAGAGAACGGTATGCCAGAATCCTCTTGTAGTCCATCAGCAAGGCTGTCGAAGGACCTCACAAGGCTATAAAAGGAACAAAACTATATTTGTATCTGTCTCTCCTTTTTCTTTCCAACAAGCAGGGATATTCAGCGTGATTAAATTGTTGGGGCTTTGTAGAAGGTTAAGAACTTGACAAAGGGACTTGGTGACAAGAGATGGGCTCTCAGGGGAGATTGCCCAGAGAAGTTCTTCCTCTGAGATGTTCACATACCTGCATTTTGGGTGTCACATGCCAAACACAGTAAATCCAATAGACCAAGGAACAGTATTTCAATGCTTTCAGCAAATAGTATGTGGTTTGGGGTTTTTTTATCTCGTTCCTTGCCTGTGTTTGTGGCAGAGAAAATAGGATGGGAGTGCCACACATTCATTTTACACTCTAGATTTCTAGTGAAATAGTCTCACTTGGCCATAGTTACGAACTGTCTGCATGCAGGGGGTGATGCGTTAAACTTTGTGCCTTGCTTGTTAGTGAGTTTTCCAGTGTCCTTAAGTGGAGATAGATATTGAAAGGATAAGTGCATTTAATACAGAAAGCATCAGGTATGGCTGTTGGACACCAGATACCTTCACTGATAAAGATTCTCCTATTCAGCTGTATTTTAGATGAAACACAGATGTCCTGACTTCCAGCCTATGCCTGAACCACAGGACTGAAGGGAGGAGAGAGTACATGTTTATTTGAGCCCCTTGTTATATTGCTGGCAATGTATCACTAATTTCCATTCCTATTTTTTGTTTTCTTAGCAATCCATTTGCTATTGCCCTTTTCTTCCTCACTCAGCCAGTGATCAACACACTCCAAAACACAATGGATTCCTTTTTGCGGTGAATCCCCTACTTGATGCAAACATTTGCTGGCCTTTCTTTGGGATACGTTTCAATGGGAAGAAGAGGGGAAAGTATTCCTTGTTCCTAGTGAAAAATTGCACTGGCAGCCTGGGTTATTTTGTCGGACGTGTGGCTTTAAGTGACGCCTTTACCATCTGTTCCGTCTGCTAATTATGAATGCAAAACAAACGTAGCCCACAATTGCTTCATTTAGAATAAGGGAGATGGCAGTGACCAAAATAGTTTTATTTTGGTGTCAGATGCTCTTTTTATTTCTCCTGTCTCTTCCTAATCTAAAGCAGGTCTGAAAGCACTTCTCCTTCTTTCAGTTTGCAGCAATAGACATTGCTGTGACAAAGGAGACCATCTTCTACATGTTCATCCTTTAGGCCTTCTCAAGCGGTAATCCCACACAAGGAAAGGAAAAAGACTCCATTTCTTGACCTGTGAGGCTGGTTTCAGGTTTAATTTTTTTCCTTCAATTGTGCTGGTCTTAGATCTGCAAGTATCTCAAAGAGAGACATGAGGATAACTCCAGAAAGCTTGACATCAGTGTGTGAACAGCTTTCTCGGTCTGTTCCATCCCTGTCTCCTCTTTCTGGAGGCAAGTTTTAAGTTTTGTAGCCATACTGGAATACCATGGGGGTCACGAATGATGCATTTTGCTGTTGCCGTGTACAGCAGCCGAAGATACGTTGGCTTTTGGTTGTGGGCCCTGAGGCTTTCTCCTTGAGCGAGCCTACAAAGGTAGGTGATCCTTCTCCTTCACTAACTGTGCAGAAACTGGGTTGTAACAATCCCCCTCCATTTGCTAGATGCTGCTTGCCATTTAGCATTTCCTAAGTTGCTGATGAGTTACTTTCAAGCCAGGGCTGTGGCAAATCATAGACATATCACTAGCAGCACAGCCACGGATTGAGGTGACCTAGATTTAGAAAATGGAGATGAGGTAAAATGCTCGCTGCACTCTGTTCTAAGGGGACATGCAGCCAAAAAAGCTGAAGTGGTGGAACAATTTATCTTTAAGTCGTTTGAATCTGAAAGAGGCAATTTTTTTCCTGTTAGGTGGCTCTATGGTAAGTGCTGAGCTGTGACCCCATTTGTTCCACTTGTCCTTTTTCTAGTCTCAGGCCAAAGAGGAGATGGACAAGAGGCCATAAGGGTCAAGT
>NW_009940860.1:0-6458 GCF_000696875.1 Nestor notabilis | reverse complement strand
TGTGGTCTCGCCCCCCCCCCCCCCCCGCCCCCAGTAAGAGTAGTTGCTTTCAGATATACATCTGCTTTGCTTGAAGTTTTCTTGCTTTGGTATTGAGCATGTAGACACGTGTTTCTTATCCCTCCTTTCCCTCCGTAGCCATCACTCTTACTATGATAATCAACATGTTTTCTTTTATTTTCTGGCTGGTTCTGTGTTGGAGGGAAATGGGGTTGCTGTATTTTTATACTGAAAAGCAATGCTTTGCACAGTAGAAGACCTCCTTTCTTCCTCCCTGCAAATCTTCTCCAAGAAAACTTTCTGTTTCATGCTTAAATATTCTCTTTCCAAGTGATTTTGCAATTTTACTCACTACTTTACAGTATCCCTAAAGCTCTGGTTGTTTCATTTCGCCCCTATTTGAAGTTGTACAGGGAAGAGGTGGCGAGGGAGACTCTCAATAAGTTACTGTATCTGGAAGAATCTCTTTCACCATTTTTGGATCCCAGCAAACTGTCATAGCACAGCTGAGGCAGAAATATGTGGAGTGCTATGTCATGTCCGGGGTGTGAAATGCCCAAATCGGATATTAAAATGCGTGGGCTCTCATCCAACAGACAGGTCCCAAACTCTGTGTATCTCTTAGAGCACTGGGCACTCAGATTAGTTCTTGTCCAAGGTTGGAGGCCACCTCTGCTACAAAAGAACTACTGAAAATGCTTCAGGATCTTCCAATGCGAGAGTTAAAGATTCTGTTGGTGTCCTAGGCCTGAAGGATGATCTTGTGGTTTAAGCATTTGGGCTGGAACCAAGAGATGTGAGATAAATTCCAGGCTCTGTTGTGCACTTCCTCTGTCAGCTTCTGAAAATCATTCCTTCTCTCTGTGCTTCCACTCCCTGCCTGTAAAATGTCATGCTCTGCTCTCCTGATCTCAGTGGCGAAGTTGCAGTACTTCTTGAAAGATCCTGATTGACAGCACAGGTAGTTTTCTGAAGGTCTTAACTTTAGGGTTAAAATAGTGTTCTAGCCCCATGCACCAACAAAGGGGAAACTGTTTAGAATTTGAAAGTAAGAGTACAAAAGCTCAGCCAAGTTTGAAGGACACAATGATTAATGCTATTTACTCAGACTGATGGCAGTGAGGAACAGTCTGGTTCAGGATGGTTGAGGAGGAGCAACGCTGGGAAATGAAGTTAGGGCACATTTTAATCTGGGTTCAGTTAGATGCCCCTGGAATGAATGTCCATGAGCAATGCTAAAAGGCTGGCGAAGAAGAATAGATTTTGTATGCCTACTTAGCTGTATTTTAGTAAGTTATAAACACAGCACTTCTCCAAATAAGTGGATTCTAATAATCAGAAGTGCTTCACAAATCTGATGGAGAAGACTGGGTTGAACATTTGTCTTTCTGATACCTGATATAGATGCTTGCCAGCTTCATGTTAGGAGGGAGAGAAAGTCAGTTACTGGAGACTTCCGTTAGGTTTATCAACATCTATTTCATATTTAATTCATTTGTACCTACTTGTAGGTTTGTCTGTCTAGGATAATATACAGAATCATTTTTCCTGTGTTAGGGGGTAGTGTTTCTTGTTTGAAGGTTTGGAGTCATGTAAAACATGACAGCAACATATAACAAAATATCCTTCGTGCACAATTTATACCTCACTTTCAAATCAAAGGAGATGCCAGTCAAGCTTTTTGCCTTTGCACTGGCTTTCAGAGGGCTGCTTCGCTAGGAGCTCACTAAGTCAGTGGCCAAAGGAATGAGCCTTCCATGGAATAATGCAGAAGGAATGTGTAGGTGTGTGCACACGTTCTCCCGGGGGGCACATAGCAGGCAGTGGCAGCTCTGGGTAGGGCTGGGCAGCCTGGGCGAGCTGTGTGTGCACCCACCATGGTCTCAGTGCCCTGCACGTCTTCCAGCATCAGCCAGGGGTGTTGATGCCTGGTGAACATGGCTGTCCATGGGTTGACAGACCTCTTGACACTTCTTGATGTGTTTCGTTGGCATGAAGTGGCACTTTGGTAATACAAACAGAACTGCAAATCCTTGGGTGCATTATTCAGCCTAGGACCCTGGAGCTGGTTTTCCCTTATTGAGCTTTCATGTGGCAGCAGCTTTTTGAATAAGCAGCTGTGAACTGGGTTTGGGTAGTAGAATTTGTCCCTCACCATGTTTTGCTCACCTACAAACTGTGTGAGGTTGTTCCCACTCCCAGTGAACCATTACTATTCTGTTTAAAATTTGCCTTTGCTTGTCCTGCCTAGTCTCTTTGTTACAGCTTTGACTTCAGGGTGGAAGAAATAATGCTTTTTCTCTTTAAGATTTCTAGCAGTACGTATATATATTTTTACCTATATATAAGGTATATAGAAGACAAAATCTCTTGCTAGAAAACCTTGACAGGTGTGAAAAACATAACCCAAACCACTTACAACAAATGTGACTCTGTTCATCACTTCATGCACTTGGCCCACTCTTAAGCAGTGTAGCAGCTTTAGATCCAAGTACAATATCAAGTCCAAAACAGTCTTAGGTGACGTTGGGCCACTGCTTGTCAGGAACTGAAATTCTACATGTCTTGTTGCTGGTTGCATGGCACATCTGATTGTTCCCTTTGAAATGTAGTTTCAAACGTCACACCTGAATGTGTCTGTGTCTCAGATGAGACCCAGAGGTTTCCTGGTGTTTTGCCTGTGTGGTGGTAGTATCCCACTGTTGGTGCCATACGGTCTCCTGGATGATGTACCTTGCTTGCCAAATTACAAGAGTGTATGTTTTGTCTGCTGTAGGTAGAGATTGGAGTGGATCTCATTTACTTGCCTATCACTTGGGGACAGCGGTGATGAGGCAACAAAAAATCCCCATAGCCATTAGTAGCAGCAAGGTAGATCGGTTACAGAAACAGCAAAACAAAAGTGGCCTCCTAAATTAAATGACCTGAGTTGAATTTATATCAAATTATACGAACCCTTAAGCGTTCCAAAACGACTGCTCTGACAGGTCTGCTGTAATTGTGACTCCATGCAGCTCATTAAATAAGACATACTGTCTTCAGTCTTAGAGTCCAGCTCTGAAACAGTTTGATATATCCCCATCTTTTACTCATTGGGAGAAACAGATCTTGCTGTGAATACAGTGTTTCCAGTGAAAGCAGATGATATTGGTACAGATTTTCCTAGATGGCTGTGCCTTGACTACCGCCTAGGAACAAGCGGGGTATTCTCCTTCTCTGCTGGGGATTTAGCCTACCCTGTGGTAGGTTCCAAACGGTTCTTTCTGTGCTTCCAAACAGTTTCTTTCTCTAGGTGACTTTAAAGCGTGACCTGTAAAAGGATTGCTCTTCCTTTCGTTGGGAATGCACCAGCTTGTACCAAATGGTAGGTATTATCCCAAAATATTTGCTCAAGGGGAAGTAACTCTCAGACCCCCTGCAAGGATTTTATCTCCTCATCTTCAAATTACACAGTTCAAATACACAGATAATGACACATGTAATGATGATAAAATGTAAGTGTGACTGCAAAGAGTAGCGTTTAAAAATAATGATATACCTCTAACTAGGTCTTATAAAAGGAAGTCTTAAATAGCTAGAGAGAAACAGATGCTTTGGGGGACTTGTGAATAAAAATAGTGGCTTCAAATTTGCAACCAAAACAAAGATGTAGCCCCACTTAGTCAACCTTAACACTAGAAATTCCTCTGAAAACCTTAGGGCTCAGAACCAGGAAAGCATGTAAAGAACCTGGTGTTGCATCTGCAGCGGCTTTAGCCTATTTTTGCCTCTTTTACCTTGCCTTACTGCTTCCCAATTTTCTATCCATACTGGTGCCTTGCAAATACGCTGTCTTACTGGGCTGGATGGTGTGTTTAATGTCTGTCTAGTGGTGTGAAACCTACAGATCCTCTTTTCCTTGGGAAGATGCTCAAGTTGTGTCCAGGCCATGCGCACATGCTTGCCTGTTCTGTAGCCAGTATGGATTTTGACAGCAGCGGTGCAGGTGCAGTCAGGGTGCTCAGATCTTTTCCCAGTATTGAGCTTATTCCTTTAGGCAGGGCTGCTTGGGGCTCAGTTGTCTACCTTGGTGATGGAAGACTAAATCAGCCTCAGCAGAGCTGGATATGTCTGCTTTTCAGTAGGAAGTTTTCAAAGGCAAACTACAGATGGCTTGCTAGAGGCGAAGGCAAATATCTTCTTCCCAGCTCAACTGGACTGGTTGAAGGTCTGAATGTCTGCAGGCAGCTCTCACCCAGGGGAAGGAAGTGTGTGAGCAGTCACTAACCCAGTTCAGTGTCTGGTTAGGTCTATACCATGTCCTTTGCTGGTTTTAAGTTAAAATCACCCATTTTTTTATTGTCACTTGAGAGAAGCTGTGGCATGATCCCTTCTCCTGGCTCTGCTGTAAAAGTAATAACCTCCTTCAGAAGCAGTAAAGGTGCAACATCATCTTAAACCTCATTTCAGCCATTCCTGAGTGTGTGGACCTGAGCTCTTGGTGTCCTGCAGGCAGATGCTTTGGCTCCACATTGTTGGGCTTGGAGCATCTCACTGTACAAAGGAACTCAGAAAGCTAGGGAAAGGGAAATATTTACCTCTTGTGCTTTCGTTTAACTTGGAAAAACATTAACATATGAGAAATAATATTTTTATGATGATTTCTACTTTTTCCTTATCTGCTGGGGCAAAAGCCAAACCTTTCTCTTAAATGAATAGTTTTAACTTGTTCATTTGGTATTTTTGTTTCAGATGGTTCTTCTCAAGCAAAGATAAGCAGTCAGGTGAGTCAAATGTTCCAATTTCCAGTAGATTTATGGAAGAGGAATGCTATGGATCTATGGAAGTGGAGGCAATGCTAGATACCTCTGAATTTCAGGGAGCAAGGTTCAGGATGGCTCTATAGCCACCTGAGCACTTACCCACTGAGAGGCACTTTAAGATGAATATTTCATTCTCTAACTTCTATGCAGTGCCGCAGATTCACTTGCTTTGGAGCCCAGATTTAGTGATTAGAATTTGATAATTTTCTCCTCTGTTAGTAATGCCCTCACACTGTCATTTCCACCTGAAAGGAAAGCATGCTGCCAGAATTGGCCCCACCGGGTGCTGTGATAATAGTCTTAAGAGCAAGACTGTCATTAGATTAAGTGGAAGATACCAGTAGAGCTGTTCTTGATGGCCAGCCTCTCCTTTCTCTACACGATGCTCAGAGCCCAACTATACTTCTTCTTTCAAATTTCTGTATTGTCCCTCCTTTATGCCTTGTCAAAAGCATTAGTCGCAGTTATCTGTTTGCATCTTATGCTGAAGCTGGGACAAAGCCCATGGGATGTGTGGCTTTTCAGCACCCTCACCCCTGCCATGGTACAGGGTTCAAGTCCCTCACGTGAATAGCAAGTACTATGGCAGGGAATGAGTATCTGACCCTGTGTGCCCAACTCATGATGATGCTTCTCCTGGATGGGGTGGCACCATGATGTGACATTGACTGTGCTGAAACGAAGGCAGGGATCAGTCTCTGGCATGGAAACCCTCTTGAGACTGAGCAAATGGATTCACCTCTGTGCTTTTGCTGGCCCAGGTATAGAGTGAAGATGATGCTCATTAGGGTGGTCAGATTTTGGATCTACACTGATTTTTTCTGGGTTCCCTTTCTGCAATATGCTTGCTTCAATAGAAGCCCTCAGTTAGACCTGAAAGCAGAGCAATGCTCTAGGACTAGCTCCAAGGCACAGCCCATGAAATTGGCTTTTCCTGTATGTGCCGCTGTTGAATTTGTAGATTACTGGATTCCTCATGTGAGGATTGAAATCCTTGTCTTGTGAAATGCAGTGTACAAAACAAGCAAAAGGCAGGTGTTGAATGACTGAACGTAGCTGTCTGTCAGTGGGAGAGGATTTGAGATTGTGAGAGATGGAAGGAGCGCTTGAAGAGATATATTTCCTGCACCCAAATAAAAAGGAACAGAAAAAACCCCCACAAACCCCCAAGTTTAATTTTGTCCCAGCCGAAGGGAATGGACTGTGGAATGGATTGTGCTATGCAGTGACATGAATGGTTCAGGCTTTGATTTAATCTGCTCCTCCTAAAAGTAGAACGTGAAAACATGATCCCTAAATGTATAGTTTAGGAACACGCACATCAGGGACTGAAAGCAAAAAGAAATCAGAAGGGTTGTTTAATATGTATATATGACCCCACTGTGCTGAGAGAATGAGGTAGTCTGCAGCCCCAATGTCTGGTGGCAGCGAGTGGGTCTGACATTGTTAGATCTGGCAGGGATTCAGACATCTGCCAGGGGATGGGGGATTTTGTTGGGAGAAGTGGGAGAGAGAGAGAGGAGCGGGAGAGACGCAAGGAAGCTCAGGGAGGCTTGCAGCTTTATATATACATGCCTGGATAACACTTCCTCTTTAAAATTCCCTTACTAAGCTCGGCTCCTATATTTTATATTCAGCACGAAGGTTCCCGCCCCC
>NW_009940859.1:0-1306 GCF_000696875.1 Nestor notabilis | reverse complement strand
AGGGAGTGGTGGCTGTAGTTTGCTTTCTGCATGTTTCAGTGCAGAGTTTTAGCCGTTGGACATCCATTTGCAGCCGTAGAATCACCAAGGCTGCGCTCGCTGTGTCCTTTGGCAGCACCTGGCCAAGTTGCCCGCCTGGAGCCTTCACACAGCACAGCCTGTGCTCCTACAAAAACCAAAACAACCCCCCAGAAGCCAAAAAATAGCCCCCCAGGAGAACTGCCATCGAAGACAGTGCAAGTGCCCCTCAGTTTTGCCACCCTGGTTTCCAGAGCCACCTGCCTGTTGTACCCATCCCTGACCACTCCTGTGCTCCAAGGGTCCCGGCTTCCTGGGGTGGCAGTGATGCAGCTCTTTGCTCTTCCAATTCAAAGCTGTTCTGGTTTGTGACTCCCTCTCTGCCACCTTTCCTCCAGCCAGGGATGGGGCTCGGCACGGTGAAGCTTCGGAGGCCCTCGGCAAGGGAGCAGCCTGCCCAAGGAAGACAGCAAGGGGTTGCGGTCTGACCCGCGCAGCCGGTACGGCACCTTGCACCCCGCTGGCAGTGAGCCTCCTGGGGCTGGGAGTGCTGCTGGTGGGAGTGCTGGTGGGGACAGGTGGTCCCGCATGGAGACAGGGAGCAGGGAAAGGGTGCTCAAATGGAGGTCCTAGATCCCTTGGGTCTGAAAATGCTCTCCTTATTCTGCCCTATAATAGAGAGTGAAATTAATGTCTTGCAGGCACAGAAGGAAATTTCTTTGATGTGCCCCATAAAAACCCAGCAAAGTAGTTCACTTGTGGAATAAGAAATGAAACAGCAGTGTGGTCCTTTCTGGAGAAGGCAGGTGTCTCAGTGGGGTGGGACTCTAGTGATGACATCCTTCCCCCCTGCAGCAGCAAGGAGCCAGCCTGCCATTTGCAGGGGTACTTGCTGGGGTAGACACTGTCCTGTGTGTGGGCTGCTGGCATCGGGGCTGGTTTTGCCTGTGGCAGGCGCAGGGCGGGATCATAGAGGGTGGCTAAGATGCTCCTCACTCCGAGCCAACTTCTTCCCCCTCTCTTCCTCTTCTAGGCAGGGTGATGAAGCTGAATGAGCGGAGCGTGGCCCACTACGCTACCTGCGACTCACCCACCGACCATGCTGGCTTCCTCCGCAAGCGTGTGGAGCGGCATCACCACCATACACATCACTACCATGCTACCTCCTACCAGCGCCGCTGGTTCGTCCTCAAGGGCAACCTTCTTTTCTACTTTGAGGAGCGGGAGAGCCGGGAGCCCATGGGGCTGGTGGTGCTGGAGGGCTGCACCGTGGAGCTGTGTGAGGCTG
>NW_009940858.1:0-7285 GCF_000696875.1 Nestor notabilis | reverse complement strand
GGCCTGTGCAGAGGTGGTTGGGGCCCATCCCCTCGCTCAGAGCTCGGCGGAGCAGAGGTTTCGGGCTGTGCCGGGTGATTAAAGCCGAGCGGGTGTGTGTCGGTGAGCGCCGGTGTGGGGCAAGAGCCTTCGCGCAGCCTCGGCAGTCTCCTGTACTGCGCCCACCGCAGCCGCTTGATCCAAGCACAAGCACCTGGGACCCCGTTGTACTGACGTCAAACGTTTCGGGTCAGGTTGTTTGGGCTTTCATCTTCTAAATACTTACTTATGTGTGTGGACCTGGTTTATAGGGGTAGCCTCTGGGTTTGGGAAGCACGGCCCGAACAGTGACCTAAGAAACCTCTTCTGTTGATGGCAGTGATTTGCTGTTGCCCTTCTCTGCAGACTGGGTGCTCATAGATTATATGTGCTTGTTAAAGTTGCCTGCCCATGTGATAACGATGTGTGCTTACACTGTCACTTGTTCATTCTGTGTTCTCTTAGGTGTGCAGGCTGTTTGTCAGGGTGCCACTATCACGCAGGAGCTTCTGAAAGAGGGGTTTCACAGGTAAGGTGCTATCCTGGCGCTGCATCAGAATAATGTATAGGGTAATTTTACATGTGAATGAGCTTCTCCTAATTGATACATAGTTGTATCAACTCACTGAGGTGTGATACATAGGCATGGGTAGGCAGTAGGAATATATTGGTATGATCAAGTAACTGACAATTACAAGCTATAGTGGAGGAGGAATAGGAGGCCCTTTTCTAAGAACTGTGTGTGGGTCATTGGTAGTACTGAGAAGTTAACAAAAAAGTGAAACTTCATTTTGGTTATGAATGTGGAGTTAGGGTGAACTACCTCATCCTAACCAGAGAAGGACAGCACGGCTTGAGAGGGAACCATTTTCTGAACTGCTTGCACACAGAGCTGCAGCTCATCTCTGTGCATTTGAGAGTATGTCTCTTCGGGGGGGAAAAGAGAGGTGCCATCTTTTGAAGCATGGGTATAAACGTTTTGCTTCTGTTGCTTGTTTTAAGGGACCTGCTTTTGAAGGTAGAGCTTGGTGTAGTGGGTGAGCATGCAGGAGGATGCACAGTGGCAGCTAGAACTCATCTTCCACCAGGAATCTATGTGGATCCCTATGAGCTGGCATCACTGCAGCAGCACAATTTAACAAAGGTAACAATTCCAAAGCTAAGACATCTGGCAGTTACTCAGAGAAGGATGCTCAGGAAGTTGTAATCTCTGTTCAGCTGGCTAGTTGAACCAAGGTGATGAATTCCATTTCCTGGAAGCAGGTGCCACACAGTATCATCTTCGTGACATCTCGTATCTCTTGGCTTGATCAGCATCACCTGGTACAGGGCATTTTGAGTTGTGAGAAAACTCTTGGGTTGAGATAAAGATAATTTAACAGGTAAAACAAAAGGCACACATACAAGCCAAGCAAAACAAGGAATTCATTTCCCACTTCCCATGGTCAGGCAGGTGTTCAGCTCTCTCCAGGACAGCAGGGCTTTATCACACATAACCGTCACTTGGGAAGACAAACACCATCACTCCCAGCGTCGCCCCCTTCTTTTTTCCCCAGCTTTATATGCTGAGTATGATGCCATATAGTATGGAATATCCCTGGGGTCAGCTGTCCCGCTGTATCCCCCCCAACTCCTTGTGCACCCCCAGCCTGCTCACTGGTGGGGTGCTGTGAGGAGCAGAAAAAGCCTTGACTCCATCTGGGCACTGCTCAGCAGTAATGAAAATGTCACTGTGTTATCAGCACTGTTTCCAGCGCAAATCCAAAACAGCCCCATACAGCTACTATGAAGAAAATTAACTTTACCCCAGCCAATACCAGCACAGGACAGAATTTTCAACTTAATCTTCCTGACCATGAAATCAGGCCCAGTGTTAGAAAATAGAATGAGGAAAATGCTTGTCCCTTCTGATGCTGCAGTAGGTAACCACAGCAGACAGTGGACTTTTAAATCCCAGAATCATGCACAAGATGTTCATATGTTACTCTTTTTTAACACACATCCCTCCCTTGTGTGGAGTCTGACCACAGCCACATCTGTATGTTTCTTCACTTGCAGGCGGTGTTAATTCCTGATGTTGTTGATGTGGAGGCTCCCGAGTACTTAGCCACAGACCTCCTAGTTCTGCTGTACCTGGAGCCTGACCCCCGGTGTTCTCACTGCTTTAGAGCTGCCTTGCCCGTGCACGGGCGATACCACCGGCCGGCAGAAGACAGTGAGGAAGCGTCGGTGGTTCTGAAGAGCCCAGAAGTACTGGTCTGCTGCTGTGACAGTGAGGTTCTTGTTATGTGTTCTTTTGGAGAGAGAGGAATAGTAGTGGGCATACAGAGGTTGGAAACTGGTTCTGTATTTGTCTTCTGGAGCTGGAGCTCTCTGTAGTCATATGAACATGAAGGGAAGATAGTGGCCCTGATAAAGACCACCATTCTTCCTCTTTGAATGCTGCTGCTGCTTGACCAAAGGCAGATTAATTGTTAATGCACTTCTTGGTGTTGTGCTGCTGCCATTGTACCGTTGTGCTGTAGCGGGCAGCACTGGCAGTCGGCCTGTTTGTCGCGGTCCTTGGCTTGTGAAGAGTCAGGTCCTCAGGTGGCTTTTTCAGTGTTTTTCTTGGCAGCTGAAGCCATGCAGGGCATATTTAATATTCACTGTCATGTATTTAGAGTAATCAGAGTATTCTGATGGTTTCTAACACTTCCTGCATTCCTACAGTTAAGGGGGGAATGTGGAAAACTCTGTGCCTGGAGGTTAGAACGGTTGGAGTTGCAGCCTCCTTTGAAACAAGAACCTGATATCCACTGACAATGAATATTTCAAATTGCGTGAACAGTGAAATGCTATATTTTTGCTACAAATTGTATTTCCTTTCACAAAATCATTCGTGCTAGCTGCCAAATCAAATGTGCTAATGATTCTCAGCTCCTTTATCGTCATTTGTGCATTATTTGAGCAATGATTTTTCTGGTAAGGCAGGGAAGACGGCCTGGTCAATTAAAAAGGGTATGAAATCTTCCCATTTTTCTGCCAGATTTACTACTTATGAGCAGGAGAACATAATTATTATTCATATGAAAGCATTTGAAGTATTGGAGGGGAGTTCTTGCATGTGCCAACAGGAGGCCAACAAAGAGAAATGGAAGAATGACTGGTTTGGGGGCAGAGAAGTAATAACTATGGCTAAAGCTGAGGGGTTTACAGGCTAAGTGAGGTATTCTTTGCCCCATTAAGGATGGAAGGGACAAGATACCACACAGGTGAAATTGTTTGTTGGGTACCTACTGCATTGGGAAGAGTTGCGAAGTTCATGAAAAGGACTGCCCAGTACCGCTTCGACTGTGTGGAGTAGCTGGCACATTTCTGTCAATGCTGTTTCACCTGCTGGCTTTCAGGGAGTAGATTCTGTCAAGCTGTTGTGGAGGAAAGATACCTCATTTGGAAAAGCCTTGCAGGCTATATTGCTTCATCCTGTGTGGATCCTGCTGATGCATTAACATCTTCCGCAGATCGCCTACCAGCAGAATGTTGGAAACCTGCTGAAGTGGAAGCTCCCTGCTCAGGCAAAAACGTCAGCCTCTGTCAGTGGCACAGCATAACACACAAACCTGTGAGTTCTTATTTCTGTAGGAATTCTTGCTTCTCTTTTAACAACTGCTGCCTTCTTTTCCCCCTGTGAGTAGCAACTTCCATAGCACAGGAACTAATCAGTAAAAGAGTAGTTGTGCGATTCTCTCTTAGGGAAGCTCCCTTCTTCCTTTCTGATTGGCTTTTAATGGGAGTTATCCTGCCCTTCTTGACATCTTGTAGTCACTCTGTGCTCTTCTGGTCTTTATGATGAGCGCATCCTCACCTTTTTTTTTTTCCTTAATAGTTTACTTGGAATTCTAGGATATAATTGGCACTGGTCAAATTAAGAAAAGTCTTTACAACGTAGGTGCTTCAGAAGAGTAGTGAAGAGGAAAAGTACTTTAGACCCTAACTAAAGGAGAGTTAGAACTGCAAAGAGTGATGGAATAGCATCCTAAAAAAAAAAAAAAAAAAGATTACTTCTATTTGATTGGTTGTTACCTGATTGGCTGAGTATCTAGGAAAACATAAAGTTTCTTTATTCTGTGTCAAAACCAAGGAAAGTGGAATCTTTAGTGTTGTCAGCAACTGCTTTTAATACTCGAAAGGGTTGCAGTAGTGAAGAGATTCAGAAATAAGACTAATTTGGCTCATAACGAATATCTTGGTTGTGTAACACACATGCCTTCCTATATTTAAAGATACCTGCAGATGTCTGGGGTATCTGCAGCTCTTGTCCAAAAACATTTTGTTGCTTCTTGCATCACAGAAACCAAATACTTGTTCACCTTGGAGAAAACTGACTTCTCGTTAAATAGTGGTCTGGTTATTAATCAACAAAGTTGCAGTCAAAAAGAAATAGCTTCTTAAATGTGTGTCGTCCATTTATTTTTCTTTTTAGGCACATGAGGAATCCATTCTGCAGGTTCCAGTGGGGCTCAGGCAACACAGTTCCATGGTGTGTGCCGTGACTCTTCTTGCCACGGTGCTCTGTTCCAGTCTGATTCTTGCAGCTGTGTGCAAATATGGACACTTCTCTGAGGTGACCTGCTCAGAATAAAGAAATACAGAATGACTGACCTCCATACAGCAAAACGCAGACTATTACATCAGCTTTCTAAAAGAATCCTATTCTACTGTTATTTCTTAGTAATGTGTGAGGATCCCATAATGGGTTATAGTTCTCTTGGCCCAATTCTTACCTTTCACACACCAGAACCTGTGGTGTGTTCATACCCACAGCCTGTGGGTAATGAGAAACATCAACTAGTCATTAAATATCTGAATTTTAAGCTCATTGTCCAGATGTGTTATGTATGAATTTGCAAAGAGACATTCTATGCTTGCCTGGGGCAGGAGAAGGCTTAAATAATCTCTCCTGTTACAATAACTGGGAGTGATTAGCTGCTCTTGGTCAAATTAGTTTAGAAAGAATTTAGACAACTTGAAAGAAATTTCACCCTATTTCAGAAGTGGAAAGAGTAACTCATGGAAGATGAAAACTGGTGAAAAGATACTAACCAGAAGCAAATATTTAGAAGACTTGCACTGAGCTGTCAGGACAGCTGATAAATGCAAGGAAATGGGAAGGAAAATGATAGAAACCCTGAGTTGCTCTGGATAGACAGAAGGGCTCGGGTGGTGTTTCTCCTAATTGTCAGTAGGTGGCATTATGAGTTTACGGTAGCTCCTGGGGACTGTTGGCGGAGAAAATAGATTTTATTCCCTATAAGCCGAGAGTAAGTTAGTAAAAGCAGGTGATTTTTGGGAAAGTGTGTGTGAAGGGTTGAATGGAAATTCTGGTTTTCAAATTGCGTCCTTTTGAGAGCTCAGGGTGCAGCCGAGGCTTCTCATCAGCAGGATCAGCTTTTCATCACTGTCCAGCTGTAGCTTCAGGATCCCTTGGGCATCTTTCTTCTGCTTCTGCTGAATTCAATAGAGAGCTCGTCTTGTGACTTCGCCCACGACAGGTTGGCAAGTGCTCTGACACTGGGCTCTTGTTTTCCCTCGACTGTGCTGAATGATGGTGGCTGCGCCAGTCCTTTATCCACTACCTCAGAGGAGTCATGCTCTGCATCTGCTTGGGGGAAGGGAGACACTGAACAGAACAATTGCAGTGAGATTTGTCGGCCTGTTTAACCACATCACAGCAGGGCTCTGGGCCAGTGTGGTAATGCTTGTCTCCAAGTGGGATTTTTAATTCCCTGAGTTGTGTTTTGTGCTCAGTCTCTCTTACAAAGGTAAGTCATTCTGTAAGTCATTCGAAGTGGATGATTTGGGAATCTGTACAAGTGAAGATGTGAGAATGGAAATCCACATTAATGGTAAGATGCCATAGGAGAAACTAAGGCAGGAGGGGCTTGTATTACAGGGGGCGTGGTGCTGTTGGTACTAAACAAACAGTTGACTTCAGAATGGTTTAAATGTGGACTGACCACTTTGGTTGGTATGTGGCTCAGTGTATCTAAAATACATCAAGATCCCACCAACAATCATTTCAGCTCAACTTGTGTAATTCTTACTCTGATTAATGTAAACTACGAGAGAAATCACAGAACTTCTCAATGGATGCGGGTTTTAAACTCATAGCATTTGTATTATAAATACAGTCAACAAGTTTTTCTTTCAAAGCTGTAAGTAAGTCTAATAACTCTTGTAGTGTTAAGTATGAAGGAATTTGCCAGTTAAGCTTTCTCCCCCATACTGAAAACTACTGTCATGAAGCAAGCCCTGCATTTAGCAGGCATGCCCTGATGGTGTGCCAGACACTGGAGGATGCTGGTGCCAGTCGTACAGGGATCACTTCCAGATAGAGGATGAGCTGTAAGGCAGTCATTGCCCTTTGGAAAAATCCTAGCAACTCTGAAGTTAGAATGAGGTGGCTGTGAATTCTTAGCAAGAGAACACAGATAGAGGGGATGGACACAAACATATCCATTATTAATGTGTGTAAGGCCTGAATCAGAGCAGTGAAAGAAAAGGGGTAGATAGATGTGTTAAAGACCATGTTAGGAGTTAAGATTTTCTAAATCTCAAAATAACCCTCCTAGTTTGTTTAAAAAGATGTGCCTGGGGTGGAAGACAGAAGAGTGGGAGGGGGGAAAGGATTCTGAAAATGACTTGGGGAGGCAGCTAAGTGGATTTAACAAAGCAACATGCAAAGAGAAGTGAAGATGATGGCTCTGCCCGCAGTAGGAAGCAGACCAGAGAAGTCTATACCAGCTAGAGCCAGGTCACTTTGCATTACTGTTCCTGGAAAAATAAGGCAGTTCTGTAAGGGCAAGTGTTCTGACCATTGCCTCTGCAGTAATTCTGCTCCCACCAGCCCTTGCTCCCTTGTTCCCAAGGGCAGACCCCAAGGAGCCACTGAAACAGATGAAGCCACTGTGCTGTGCCAAAACAGTTTTCCTCTCACAAAATGAAGCATTGAGGAAATAATCTGAAATTTAAACACCAGAAGATGGTAGCAGAGGGTGAGGAAGAGCCAGCATAGAAGTGCTCTGCCGCTTGTTCGAGCATGGTCGGCCTCTGCCTTGCAGCTGGCTACAGCCCACCGGGAAAGAAGTTATGTATATAAAGCGTAGATGATGCCACCCCAAAACAGCGCTGCACAGCCTTGGCGATGGGGCGGAAGGACGCCCCCAGCGGCGCTGCCCCGGCTCCTCCTGCTCCCGTCCCCAGGGCTGAGGCGGGGCGCTGGGTC
>NW_009940857.1:2869-3285 GCF_000696875.1 Nestor notabilis | reverse complement strand
AGGAGGGGGGGGGGCAAGTTTCATAAGGTGGAATAGAAAAATGCACCAGGAAACTTGGGCAGGAGCATGCGTGCTGCCAACATAACGGTGTCAACAAGTCTGCTTACCTGTCCGACCGGTTGGAGCAGCTGAGCTTTGTTCCAGCCCTTCCTAAGGCATGAATGTTTGCAGAAGAATTTAACGTCTGGAAATTAAAAAGAGGAAAGCGAAGAGGGGAGCGCTGTTGCCGCCGGGGTGCACCGGGGGACCCCCAGCACAGGAGGGCTTCCCAAGGCAAATGGGAAGAGCCTCAGCTGTCCTCAGTGCAGCAGTGGGCAGAGAAAGTCGGTTTATTGTGACTTTTCTTCATGACAAGCCTTTCTTCTGTTAAAAACCCAAGGCTTTATTCTGTTTCAGTCATTGCTTTAACATGAAAA
>NW_009940857.1:0-2852 GCF_000696875.1 Nestor notabilis | reverse complement strand
CCTCCCTTTTTTTTTTTCTTTTTATTTTGCCTTTTGTCCTCTCCCCTCTTCCCGAAGTGGAAATGAAACAAAAGACAAGAGGATGGACGGGGTGGAGGGGAAGGAAGCAAAGAAACAGAAGAAAACCCACAAAAGTGCACTGCAAGCCTCTGAGCGCAGCGCATGGCATGTCCCCAGGGGTTGAACAGCGTTCCGGGGTCCCTTCTGCCTCACGGCTACTCTTCGATCTGCTTTTTTCACTGAACACAGTGGAAACGTGCTCGGTGCCTTCATCCCCCAGCACATCCTCACTGCAGCAGCTGTGCACGGTGCGGGGACTGAGCACCAAAAGCTGTCACCCCATGTGAAGAGGCTGTAAGGCTCGGGGGAGACCTTATAAGAGTCTTCAGTGCCTAAAGGGGCTACAAGAAACCTGGAGAGAGGCTTCTGATGAGAGCCTGTAGGGGCAGGACAAGGGGAAATGGCTTTAACCTGACAGAGGGGAGATTGATATGAGACATAAGGAAGAAGTTCTTCCCTGTGAGGGTGCTGAGGCGCTGGCACAGGGTGCCCAACGAAGCAGTGCTTGGCCTGGTCTGGGTTGGAAGAAATCTTAAAGCTCATCCAGTTCCAACCCCCTGCTATGGGCAGGGACACCTTCCACTAGAGCAGGTTGCTCCAAGCCCCTGTGTCCAACCTGGCCTTGACCACTGCCAGGGATGGGGCAGCCACAGCTTCTCTGGGCAACCTCTCAGCAGGTACCGTGTGAGAAGCCACCTCAGCAATACCTCAGCAGCACCACACGTAAAACATTCTCTGTCTTTCTCTCTCTTTAAGGCTATGTAATTTCTCTGTTATGTCTGAGATTTTGCTCCAGGTCAAAATGCAGCTACATGGGGTTTAATTGATTTTTATTTTTTTTTTTTTGCTATGCTTTCAACTGGAGGTTTCTTTCATTTTAACCACTCCTTGTCTTTTAAGCCAAAAGAGGTAGCGAATGACATTAATCACAACTCTCCCGAACCAAGAGCTTGCTGTGACCACTTTAATGTCGTCTGGGCTTTTTCAAATCCTGCTTTGAGGTTCCCATTTAGTGAGGTCCTGGAGCACAAGCTTCACTTTGAGTGCTCCAACCCGGACGTGCACTTACAAGCACGGCTGAATCAGGAACTAAATTATTATTGTTGTTATTATCAGTTCTGGAGCCTTGACACGAGTGGTCAGGGCTGTGGTGTGCCCAGCACAGGGTGGAGAGAAAAAACTGAAGCACCACGACCAGCACGAAGCAGAGCATCTCATCAGCAGTGAGCTGCCTTCCCCTTGAGCTAGAGGGTGGAAACGCAGACTGTTGACCAAGTCTTGGTGTTGCTTCGCCATAGCCCAGAAGAAATCCGTAACACCTTGCCTAAAATACTATTCCTTGGTGTTTTCCTTGGTCCAGCAAGGAGGAGCACGTTCACAGTGTGGCCCCAGCAGCGCTGCTGCATGCAGCACCACATCATCTTCAGCCCATGGACACACCACTGGGGCGGCTGTTTGCCCTCTCCATACACTCACTGGAGCAACGCTGCACTTAGAGCCTGAGCACCGTCATTACTCAATAAATAACAACACTAACGAGATAATGGCACCCGACCTTGCTGTAGGATCTTGTTTAATTTTCAGCATTAGTTGGGTGTGGGAAAGAATCCCAGTACGTTTTGGGTGTAAATCAAATTAAATGTACAAAATGCCCTGTAGGGTCAGAGCACAATGGGACCCACCCTTACAGATTGGACTACTAAAATGTGTTTCATTTGACTCGAATCATTTGGGAGTGAGGAGGGAGAGATTGGATCAAACAATGAATCAACCATGTGTCGCTGTTGCAATCGCACCCAGCTCCTTACCAAAACTAACCCCAGACGGGAGCAGATCGATGGGGCCAGGGGGACTTGTCTCTTTGGGAGGACACCCTCTCACTGCCAACCTCTCCTTGGGCCATATAGCATAAAGAAGGTGCTTAGGGGCAAGTACCTGGGTGTAGGGAGTGAGGGAAGGAACTGGAGAAGAGAAGAGAAGAGAAGAGAGAAGAGAAAAGAGAAGAGAAGAGAAGAGAAGAGAAGAGAAGAGAAGAGAAGAGAAGAGAAAAGAGAAAGCTCCGACTTTCCTTCCTCCTGGATGTCTGCCCGTGGTCTCATAGCTCAGCATCCACCTGCAAGGAGCCAATGTGATCCCAGGGGAATCACCATCCCTGGAAGTGTTCACAAACTGTGTAGTCGAGCCTGTTAGTGACATGGGTTAGTGGTGGCCTTGGCAGTGCTGGGAACGGTTGGACTGGATGATCTTGAAGGTCTTTTCCAACCCAGTTGATTCTATGGTTCTGTTATTCCCTCACTCTGCCCTGTGCTCTGTCACACACCTGCAGCACCGCGCGTTGCCGGAGGGGCTGCCATTGCCTCCGAGGGCAGATTCCCACCCAAGGCATGGCATCTCCAGTGCCAACATTTGGGCGAACACTGGCCCGTGGTGCCCCAGAGGTCAGGGGGGTGTGAGCATCACTGGGGGTGGCACAGGCTGCTCTGGTCATTCCTGCAACACCTTCTGTGCCGCCGGCCACGGGGTCAAGCCCGGCCACTAGAAAGCTCTGCTTCAAGCCAGGTTTTGGCAGCTCCCTGGTCCGATGAGGAACTACCTGACCGCAGGGGATGGAGCCAGGGTGGCTCCACGCCAGCATTATCTCAGCAGGAGCGAACAGCGGCTCCGCAAGCAGCCCTGGTTAGGAGGGCGATCCTGGCTGCGCAGGGAAGTGGGGCTGGAGAAGGTGCCGGTCGGGGGACGAGGACTCCCCAGGCTGCGGCAGAACCTGCCCTGCTTGTGCTTCACAGCACCCA
>NW_009940856.1:8880-11660 GCF_000696875.1 Nestor notabilis | reverse complement strand
TCCAACCCAAACCATTCTGTGATTCTATATGAGTGACTAGACTGGATTCAGCTCTGAATTCCTGACTTTGGAGTGTCCAAATTGTGCATAATTAACTTAAAAAAGTGAGTGTTTGGAGACCCAAATGCTTCACAGGAAAATTAATGAGAAATCTAGTGTAATGTACTACTCTTTTCAGTATGGTTTTCTCGCCTGAAATTACTGAGTTATAAATATTGTAAATAAAAATTAGTTCCTCAGCTTTGATTCTGAAATGGGCTATGAGCAACTATTCTCCTGTATTTGTGGTCTCAAACTGAAAAATGTTTTGATTAATAGAGCCACTATGTAAGTTTTATGGTAGTTTGCTGTGACACATGTAGTTTCTAGCTGTGCTTAAAAGGTGTAAGTTTGGCAGACTTTCTGCTGTATTTTTTCACCTATCTGCATTATGTGTTTGCATATAATCTTGTTAATGAAATTGTTTTTCGCATGATTGTGAAAGCATCTCTGAATGGGTAAAAGGTGCTTTTTTGGACCAAAGGGTTCATGGTTTGTTCCCAGTTGTATGTGGGGTGTTGGGTGCTGCTGTTACAGGAGGGCAGCGTGGTGTTGCTCTGCGCCCGCCTGGGTAAATGCAGTTGTCTGAGCCATCGGAAAGGAAAACAAAATAGTTTGGCTTGGTGTGAAATAACTTGCATGGCTCAGATTTGCAGTGTTGTCTTTTGCGTGTGTCTACGTGAGGTACAAATGCATTTTGCAGGGTGGCTTTCTCTCTTAATGGCGTGATGGAGGGGTTTGCATTTTCACTTCAGTCGTGGTGCGGAGGTGCTGGAGGGGATGACAGTGGGGTTCATCAGGTTGTTGCCCTGCCTTCTGATGCTGCGAGACCTTCTCGGAAGGGTTGTCTTGCTATAACCAGTGTGAGTAAGTGGAAGTGATTTCAGAGGAGATTTAAGGTAAAGGCAAGTAGTCACTGTGAAGGTAACTCCAGGAGACCAATCCAGCCCAGCAGCTGTGGACTCAGTTTTCTGAGCACTGGCTGTGCCTTGGATGTACACTGGTGAGCTATGAGAGCTCCTGACAAGCTACTGAAGCCCTGGGTGCATTCGTGGCCTCTTGCTTTGTTTAGTAGTGGATTTATTTTTCTCTTTTTCGAGGAGGAATGGAGGAGACGCCAAGAGTTCCCAGATACAATGCTTTTCACATCTTTATTTGAAAGTGTTTTAAGCGAGGGACATCAGAAGCTGAGATACAAAGCAACCTTTTGAAGTTAAAAGTGGGTCTGCATGAAAATGAACTGCTTGTCTGTGAAAAGAGTCAAGTGTGAAAGGATAGGATGGTTTCACTAAATGAATTTGATAGTCTGAATAAGTGTGGCAAGGCAGAGAGGAGAATCTGGAAAGGTCAGGACTGAGCATGTGACTCAAGAGGAGGCAGTGGAAAGACATGAAAGGAAATGCATGCAAATGCCTCCGTTTACTCTTTTTTGGTTTTTTTTGGTTTTTTAACTTATAAGTGATTTATTTATTTTGGTAAAGGTGGTCGTAAAAACGGAACTTTAGAAGCTTGCTCTGGAGAAGCGGGGAATCTGATTCCTTTTGGATCTTATACCTTTGTCATTCAACTTTTGTGTGGTTTCAGACAGCTAAAAGATCAAAGCCCAGAGGAACTCCTTGTTACGTGTGCAGTCCCATTTGTAGGTCTGCTTTTTCCTGCATGCTCTCTGCAGTTGAGTGCTTCAGCAGCTTTTTGTCCCAAGTACAGGAGTTCTCATTATCACTGTCTCATTTTCAGTGATCTGTGTAACTTGCAGATTTTAACTCAAATAACTTGTGACATGTTTTCTAGGTCCCTGATACTGCTTAAAAGGATAAAATGTGTGACAGATGCTTTCAGTGTAGATAAATGTGAGATGATTTGCACTGCTAGCAGGAAACTGCATGAACTTTTTGTACAAAGTAAGGGACTCCAGGTTGACTGTCACCACTCAGGCTGTGATCTTGAGACCTGCAGTAATTCTGTCAAACCATCAGCTCTGTGCTTAGTAGTGATTAAAGAAAGCTTATAAAATATTACAAAACTATATGAAAAGAGTAAAGAACAAGATAGAGAGTATTATTATGCCATGTGTAAATCCACGGTGTGTCTGTATGTTAGGTATGGTTTCATCTCCCCTTTCATCTTAAGAAGCATACAGAGCAACTAGAAGTGTGGAGAAATGCAACATGAGTCATTGGAGATCTGGAATGGCTTCCATGTGACATGACTGGGGAAGGTGTGGTTGAAGAAGGATGTGAGAGACGTCTGTGAAATGATGAGTAGCTTGAGGAGGGTTTGGCTATTTCATCTCATAGTGTAAGAGCAAGGGAGGGTAAACTTTGTAGGAGTCAGGTTCAGACCACTGCAGGAGGAAGTGGTTCTTCAGGGGTGATAAGCCTGTCTGACTCCTGGAAAAGGTCTTTTGGGGACTACTCAATGGAAAGTATTGAAGGCTACAAAGGTGCTTGTGGGAAGTGCAGATGTGCTTGTCCTATTTCTGCTCTTCTCTAGCCCTATGCTTACAGGCCATGTTGGAGACAGGGTATGAGGCTAGCAGGACCTGCGGTGTGACCCAGTGCATCCTTTTTTATATTTGTGTCCTGTGCTTTGCCATTTACTCAATGAACTTTGTATCCCCAGTTTGCTTAACGCACGGCAAGCTGTCTGCAGTAAAGCCTTTTCTGTGGAACTTATTTTCTTGAGTGAGAGCAATGAATAGATAAGCTGCAGCTGGCAAAACCTGAAAGCTAGAAGGGGGA
>NW_009940856.1:0-8849 GCF_000696875.1 Nestor notabilis | reverse complement strand
TGCTCCCAGTTTCTGTGCTTTACCTTATGCTGTTTTGGTGTTTGGTCATTTCACTGAAGCAGCAGAAAAATAACTTCAGGCGTAGGGGGAGAGCTGAATAGCTTTCTGCTGGTTAGTAGATTAAGGCAGTTCATAGGTGCAGCGAATGTCCAGAGGGATGGGACTGTGCCGCTCAAGCGAAGGCAGTGAGGCATTCTCCTTTTTATCACTAGCAAGCCATGAGATAACTTGGATGTCCCAGGGCACAGCCCACCCGTCTCCCAGCTGTACGGTCTTCCCTCACTTGCTGCCTTTGGTGATTGCTAAAGCAACTTGAGGAAGGCTACAGCTCAGTAATACAAAAGAAAACTAGGAAATTCTGTTGCAGTCCTTGACAGTTTTCAGCAAGCTTAGGTAGGACACAAATGGTGCTCAAGCAGGACTCCGTGTCAGCATCAGGTAAATGGCAGCAGTGCCCAAACAGGTGTGAGCAGTCCCTTTTGCAGAGGTGGTAACATCCTTTGCAAAACCAGACTGCTTGCTGGTGTGTGGAGCTGCTTCCCACAACATGGTAAGTAGAGACTGTAACTCTCCTTGCTGTCTGAGATGTGTAAGTGGTGTCGTTACCTGCCCCTTGTATCCTTGGGGCGCTCTGTAGCGAAGAGGGCACCTAAGTGTGCAGGTGGGCAGAAGTTATTTACTTGCTTTGCATTGAAGGAAGGATTAGGAAGTGTTTTCCAAAAGCAACTTGAGTAAGGGAAAGTGGTGGGAATTTTATCTGGAGCAGAATTTCTTCTTTGGTGTCTGTGGGTGATAGCATGGAGATGTTTGCCCAGGGAACAGGAAAAAACTAGTTCTTCTGATTCTGTGAAAGTGTATTATTTTCTGTTCTGTTAGAATGAGTGCTTTTGTATAAAAAATGCTGATTGAAGTCTTAATGTATTATTAGCATGTGTGAAATAGCAATGTTTGCAAATGTGCCCATTTGTTTTAAAAACAGATGGATCATGCCTTATGCCTCCTTGTCTTGACATCAGACCCCCCTGAAAGGCTGTGGGAAGTTGTGATCTTCAGGGCTTTTTATTTTTATTGGATAAGAAGCAAAAAAAGGCCACTATACAAAATGGAAAAGAAATCTGCTTTTAGTTGAAGGGAGTTATCTTGTGAATGTCATAGGCACCTATGAGCAATAACGGTAGAGGATAAAGATTTGTGTTTGAATTCTTCTAAAAGAACTAACACTCGATCGATGGGGAAAAAATGTGTTTGCTTAAAAAAACCATAATACAATATTAATGAGTTCCAACTATTCTGAAAATATCTTCATCTTTCTAGGTAGATCTTTCTACCTTAGCCATTTCAAAAGAGATTTGCTCCACTGCTTCTATCTAGTGCTACATGTCAAAATAATTTTTCTTCCATGGACAGGCCAGCAAAATGTCATGTTGACTTTTTTCCATTATCATTTTAGTATGGGCAGGTCAGCAGCACTTTATAGAGGACTAGACAATCTCTCTGCTTTTGCAAGGCTGTGTAGATAGGCATATGTTTGGCCTACTTTTCATCAGTAGTGGTTCAGATTCTCACAAACTTAGATTTTGGTAATTTTTTTTTTTATTTTTTTTGCCCAGAAAGCTTTACAATTCATTTTTAAACCTGTGCTAACTCAGTGCATCTAACTAGCTGAAGATCATGAATAGCTTTGCTATTCAATACAGTTAATGCAGTAAAGCTCCTAGAGTTATGCTATTAAATAATTCATTTATTTTCCTCAGCTTCTTTTTTCTGGTGGCCTGGCTTTTACAATCTTTACTAAAATGTTGTTTGAAATCCTTATTTTTCTTCTTTAAAGATTAATTCCATCAGTGTGTAGTTTATGGAGAAAAATGTTCCATTATGGGAGAAGCATGCATTACTTCTGTGATGGATTTTGAAAACATCAGTGTGAATATAGTTAGGACTGTGGTACAAGGTGACTGTAGAAAAGTAGCACATTTTGTTCTGCTCTTGAGTATCTGTGTTAGGATTGTAGATATTAAGGTAGTGTCCTGTTTTTGGCTGGGATAGAGTTAGTTTTCTTCCTAGTGCTGGTACAGTGCTGTGTTTTGGCTTTAGTCTGAGAACAATGCTGATAACACACTGGTATTTTAGTTGTTTCTAAGTAATGCTTACACTCATAAAGGACTTTTCGGTTTCCCGTGCTCTGCCAGTGAGGAGGGGCAGAAGGAGCCAGGAGGAGGGAGAGACAGGACACCTGACCTAAACCAGCCCAAGGGATATTTCATACCCTAGAACATCATGCTCAGTATAGGGATAGTTGGCCAGGAGGGGCTGATCGCTGCTTGGTGGTAGGCTGGGTATTGGTCAGTGAGTGGTGAGCAATTGTATTGGGCATCACTTGTCTGTCTTGGGTTTTATTCTTCTCTCTCTATTTATTCTTAACTTTATTTCAATGATTAAGCTGTTCTTATCTCAACCCCTGGGTTTTTTCTTATTCTCTTACCCATGTCACCAGAGAGGTGGAGTTGGGTGAGCGGCTGCATGGTACTTAGTTGCTAGCTGGGGTTAAACCACGACAAGTAGGTAAAACAGGCACCATAAATGGAAATACATTTTGAGTGGTGGAAAATGAAAACATTTTGATGCACGTTTTTCTTGGTCATAGTAGCAAAAAGCTTTCCAAAGTTCCAACTATTCAGCAAAGGGGGTAGGTTATACTGTGACTTTGACAACTGTTTGAGAAGAAATTGTTCCCTAAACTTCTCCCACAGCCACCCTATCAGGAGTTACATTTTGCAGGGAGTGTGGCCTGGAGTCACGGTTTGATTAGGCGTTTCAGTCATATGTCCCAGTCATGTGTCCTCAACTAGATTTTTACCTGGGATTTGCACTGGCTCATTTCTTCATCTGGGGAACTGGTTTATGATGAGTGATTTACAATACAGTCATTTCTTTCCCCATTGCCCGATAGCCGCCTTTGTTTTAGTCCTTGGTGCACTGCCAGAAATAACAATTACCTCCAAATCTTTACCTGGGTTTTATTGAGGGCAAATTTGAACAGATTTCTGATGGCACCTTTGCTCTTTCAGGATTGTTTTGGTGTTTTGGATGTTTTCCAGACATGTTTAATGGTCTTCAGTCCCTTTTCTCCTGGGGTGCATGGAAGAAACTGGCATTTCCTTGAGCTTGGTGACAGTTTGCCTGGCAGTGGTTATCAGCCTGCTGGGACTCTGTGTGTTGAGTCTGTGCTCATCCCATTGTCCTCAGCTCCCACTGGAATTGGTGAAAGGCATTTCCCTGTTTTTCCCTGTTCACACTGGTGGAGCATGATTTTGATCTTTATGTAGTGTGTCTCTGTGAAGTGTTGTGCTCCGGGTTACCCCATGGAGTTTGTGGTCTCAAGCAGCAAACTGCTTAGCTGGGAGCCTGGCAGAGTTATGCACTTGGAGGAGAGTCAGTCTTTTCTCCACATTCGTTCTTCTCCCAAGTCTGCCACTCCTCAGTGCTAGGGCTGCGTTTGGTTGGAACAGACTGATGAACCTGTTTTCCTTTGTGCATCTTGTGCTTCAGAGCGGAAGCTGCTTGGTGTACCCAAGATATCAGGAGGGCTGTGCTTGGCTGGCCAACCATACCCTGTGGGTGAACCTCAAGGTTGGTTATCCTGGTGCAGTGATTCCTGGCAGCTCTCACAATGGACATCAAGCATGTGTTTAGGGTCTGTGTTGGGAAGTAGGAACCCAAGTGATGTGGTTGGGAGGACATTCTTTACCTGTGCTTTCAGTGTCACTCATGATGCTGAAGAGCAGCTCGTAAGACCTTGCCCACCCTGGGCATGGAGCTGCTGGCAGAACACTTTGGCATGAGGCTGTACTCAGCAGGGCTATGCTGAACCTTTGTTTCCCTGAAAAACACTATTTATGGGGCCCTTGGAGTTGTGTGTGTGTTGCACTGCTTGCAGACACCCGCAGTTCAAATGAGCATCTTGACTTCTGCTTAAGATGGGAACAGCGGTTACTTCCCTGTGAGAGGAGTCCTTGAAGATGTGCAGACCACGTGTTCATTTGCCCTCCCGGGCTTGCTGGGGGGACTAGGGTTGGAAAGTGTACTCCAGTTCTAATACCTTACACCATGCCTTCGTGTGTGCGTGTGCAGAATCAGTGCTGGTAAACCTAAGGAGGTCTCTCTTTGCAATGCTTTGTGGTTGCCCAGCTTGTGAGTGTAATTGTGGGCTACACAGCTGGAACCTTGGGTTGGTAGTTATGTTCTCGCTCACCAAGTTCTCCTTCTGGCATGCTCCTTTCCCTGCTCTGTGGAGTTGCAGCCCTGTAGTGCTTGCACATAGGGTTTCACAGATGCCCCTTTTTACCTGTGTTGCTTGTACTAAAGACTTTGTAGGTGCTGATGATCTGCTGCAGATTGCTGTGGGAAGTGAAACATTGCCCAATTGTACATTTCTCTATTTTAGCCTGGAAAAAAGACATTTGAATCATTCACAGCATGATGCAAAATATTTGCAGCACTTGAAATACTTCAAATACATGTGGCAGGCAACAATATAAGCGATGTCTTAAGCCATGTGGAGTAGTTTAATCTATCTGAAACTGCTCCCTGGGTAACTTTTTGATCTTATCAATACAGAAAACTGACTTGGGGTAATTCAGTCAATGTTACTAATTTTTAAAGTAATAAAAATATCATTTGACACACTTCCAAATTGGCCAAATCGCTTCTGTTGAAACAGAAGTTCTTCAGATCTCAAACTCCAGTAATATTCCGTAAGTAAATAATAAAATGCTCTTTAAATTTTATTTAGGAGTTTTACATAAAGAGATGTCAGGAAAGGTGGACAATGATCATCTGTGGCTGGGAACACTTCACATGAAGGGTAGCTGAACTGTTTTGCATCAGAAAAAGGCAAATCGGAAGGAGCATAAGAAGTCTAGAATGTAGTAAATTACTTAGGCAGTCTAGGTCAGGAGACTATTCTTGTGTTGTGAGATAGAAAGGAAATCTGAAACACTTCAAAATCAACCAGTTGAAGATGACTGAAATGAAAATCCTTTTCACAGTGCATGCAGGAAAACAGTAGCAGGCGTTTGGGATGTCAGTTTTTAATGTTCAGAAGAGGGTTAGATATTTATACAGGTACTAGAGGTACTTATATGGATATTTGGATTTGTATAAACATGTACAGAAGAAACTGAATGCCATACTTCACTTTATGTGTCTCTGTAACAGTTTGGTGGTGGCAGGGTGAGATTCGCAGCTGATCCTGCCTTGCTTGTAGCATCCTCTGAGGCTGGACGTCTTGTTCACATCTGTGAGATCAGCAAAGTGCACCTTAAAAATCAGTTAGAGGACACCCTTCCTGTGGGAAACTGGCTTTTTGTCTTCAGTTATAACTGTAATGGATTTTAATATTTAGATTAATACTGGTATCTAGTGTGATTTCTGCTGAGTCAGTGCAGAGATTCCTGTTGACTTCTGTGGACGTTAGGTCAGGTCCTTTAAAATCAGTCCTATATCCTGTGTTAACTACTGTGTTAAAAAGTCTATCTACCCTTACTCAATAGTTTTATACTGTTGAATGAAAATATTTTAGATGCTAAGCAAAAGTCTTGTATATTGTTAATCCGGGAGGAATTACCCAATTCTCATGATCCCAAAGGTCTGCCCAAAGGTCTTGCCCAGCCAGCAGTATTTTTAGCAGTCCCTGTCTCTAAATCAGGTCGCATAGGTTCTTTTTAGCTACAACTTACTACTAAAATCTGCTTTGTTTTGGGAACACTTCATTCATTTCTCAGAACTGGGGCGATTGCCGAAGGTCATCTCGGAGGAACACTGTTTTTTAAACCTTGAGGTTTAACCTTGGGAAATGTGGTAGTGAAAACTCAATGTGCCAGGCAGAACCGAGGTTGCAGTCACCCTGACAAGAGCTGTTGGAGCAAGTGATGATTGAACAGAGAGGACAGGAGGAAAGAGAGTACTTGAAATTTGTGTGGTTGGTACATTTTTATGTCCATCTTGAAAACCCATGTGTCTTATAATTCGTGCCCTCGGTCCAAAAATGACAGAATGGAGTGCTACAGATTTACCTTGCAGCTATTATTAAAAAGTTTGGATGAAAATGTTAGAAAAACAAAACAAAACCCCCAAACTCCAAAATCTTGATTTTTGTGATTGCAGGACAGCAAATTAGTCTTTAAATAGGTATGTTGCTAGAGGAAAATACATTTTTTTTTTTTAAAAATCTTTGGTCTGATCCACAGTTTAAAATATATTTGGAACTAGTGTCTGAACTAATTGGAAGCTGGAATATTCCTGGCAAAGTTGTCACCCTTATGTTTGTCGTTCTTCTCCCTTTTGTGCAAAAGTTATCTGAAAGCCATCTTGTATTTAAGAAAATCACCAGCCACAAGATCACTGGATTGTGACACCATTTGTGCCAAACTGATGGCACAACCTGTGTTATGTTGCAATATGAGCATTCAACAAACATCACCTGGCAAAGTTATTTAAAAGTTCTGGTATTACTGAGTTCTAAAATCTGTGTCTAAATACGCTTGCTGTATTGTCTTCTGAATAGTGCATGCTCATGCAATGATCCGTGCTGTGAGGAGACAGGCTGGCTGACCAGAGTCTGCCTAGTCAAGCACTGAGGAAAGGAACAGGAAAACAGTGGACACAGCAGCTCAGATAGCTTGGCTTTCAGTTGCACTCTGCATTTTTCCTGTAAGAAACTTGACTGAACTTGGTACACTACAGCAACAAAAGAAATACAAAGCTCTTGCCCTATAAAGTTTATGCCTAGGGAGGCAAAGTCCTGTGTCATGCCTGAAACTAAAAACCAGGGTAGTATTCTGGTTTGACCAGTTCTTTGGCATTCATGTTTATTGAGACTTATTGGTGATCTAGCTGTGCAGGGAAAAATGTGGATTTCACATGGAGAGGACAGATCCTTGATGCTGTAGAAGGAGACTGTTTTGTGCCTGCTTGGTTTTTCAGTCCCTGTCCCAGTGATGAGTGAACCAGCCACACGCCAGGAGGTACAGTACCACTGCCCTTGTGCTTCTTTCCTTTGCTTTGTCACAGAAAGCTAGAAGTACATGCTGCATTAATATACAATAGTTAACAAAAAAACCCCCAAAACAAACCAGAAAAATAATACCAGATTTTAACACTACATGTATGCTGTTTCTTGTCTTTGTTTACTGCTTGCTTGTTCTGCAAACAAGAGGAGGTTTACCTTCCTCTTCCTCTGATACATTTCTGTTATGAAAGTTGCACTTGGAAGAAAATAAATATTTACCAAATCATTTGCTGAGAAATTCATGACCTTCAACCAACTTGAGAGCTACCTGGGCTCATTGTTTATCCTCAGTATAGAGTTGCCTTGCACTATTTAGATATTCTTGCCTCACTGAGTCCTTTCAGAGGTGTTTGTGGAACAAGCCCGTGGTGTTTCCTGCAGGACGCCCTTCAGCTTTCTGTTAGTAATCTTATTTGTGGGAGTGAACTCATCTTAAATGGTCCACCTACCACCATGTATTAGTCCGAATAAGCCTTGTCTCATCCCAGTGGTATTTGCATCTGTTTTAATACCACAGAGTTCTGTGATTATTCTGATTATTTTTTCTCTGTTGCTTGTTACCTAAAGTGGCAGGTTTAGCTGTTGCTTCTCTCTTGATGTGGCTTTTTATTTTTATTTTATTTTTTTTCTTTCTGCATGTGCAGCCAAGGTTTCATTAATCTTTCTTGCTACCAGATCACACTGCGAACCTTGTAAGAATTTCTTGGCTCCTCGGTTTGTCACTCCCACTGAATATTTCTTTCAGATTATTTTCCTGTTGGATGTCTTCGCTGCACTTTCCCAAGGAGAACCTTATTTTTAATTGCCTGCTTCTCAACTTTCTCTGTCCTCGCTGGGGCTTGCAACTCCTAAATTTAGTATCATCCACAGATTTCAAGAACACACGTTTTACTCCTGTTCTACATCATTAACTAAGATTTTTAAGTAAGAGAATATATAAGAAATTTTCTTGTATCCTTGAGAGATACTTTCAAAGATTCAGTATATGATTTTCATTTTCTTTTGCTTATGTGTTTTTAATAGTGTTCTGTCTGCATGTAAACTGGTCTCTTAAATAATTTTGAAACTATATGATTTGATACAGTCAAATGGTTTGCTGACATGACATCCAAGTGTATTTTATCTGCTGTGTGCTTGTTATCAACAAACTAAAATTGTCTATAAAAGTGATGGGCTGCGTCAGATTTTGTGCATACTTTATAAACCTCGTTTCTCATCTTGGTTGAAAGAAGATTAATCATCTTGCAGGAGTCTTAAGGACTGGTTTCTCCTACCTTAGTAAAACTGTTCTTCTGGGAGAAGTAAAATTTGCTTGCTTATATGATAACAATTTCCATGTGTTTTTCCTCTGTGAAATTGAGGTCTAAATATCTTTCATCTATAGATATTCCATGTCGTAAAGGAATTCGTGATTATACCTGCTAAGCTTGTTTGCTAATTTGTCTTCACTGGCTCAGCTCTTTGGAATAAATGATACTATGGAGTAGTTCTGATATGTATGTCTACATTTCCTAAGGCTTTTGCTTGTAATTATTAACGCCCATTTGTAGTGGCTATCAGTTGGTACTTTACAGAGGTAATACAGATAAAAGCATGGAACTGCAGTAGTGGGTATTACCAGGAGTGCTTGCTGAGAATAGATGTCCATCATAATTTTGATTTCTCTGAGTTTGAGCACATATGTTTCTCACTGTAGGTGTCTGAAATTCCGAGTTTCTTTGTGGTACTGTTCATACTTGTCGTAGCCAAGTATCTGTGTGTGTGGGTATATATATATATA
>NW_009940855.1:15302-32607 GCF_000696875.1 Nestor notabilis | reverse complement strand
GATCTTAAGGTTCTTTCCAACCCAACCCATTATATGATTCATTCTATGATTCTATATGAATAAGAATGAATCTGAAATAAATAGTCAACGATGTATCTCAAAGAGGTTTTTAATTTTTGAGTGCCCTACACAATTTAGTACCTGGTCTACTGTATGTCTGAATATATGAGACATTCTTCATTTTTTCCCTGAATCCATGGAAATGAGAGCTCTATTTCTCTTCAGATTTATGGAAAGATCAGGCTTTTAAGGGGAAATATTATTTCCTAAAGTTCTTGAAATTTAGACTGCATCATCTTCAAATGTTTCTTCCCTTATCACGCAACAATTTGTTGGGATTATATGAAAGCCTCCACACATTTCTTTAAAGAAAGAAGAGAATGCATTATTACTTTAATATCAGGCTCTGAGTCCTTCAATGGGACTACATTACTTACTAATGCAGTAAAGAAAGCTCTATTTGGGAAAATAAACTCTAAAACTGTGTTAGGGAAATGATCTTTGTATTCTCTAACATACAGTTCAGTAAATCCTCATTGATGAAATTTATTTCTGCCCCTTGTCCATCTTTGGCCTCCTGTTAACATCCATGCTTGTAGATTCTTATTTTTATAAAGCAAGACACAGAAATGTGCCTGGATACAACCATATAAAAAGCAGGTGACATTAATCATAATCAAGACATCAAACTATATTGTTGAAAGCTCCTAGCTAAGAAAGTGTAACTAAAACTAAGAATGGAAAGATCCTGGAAAATCTGAAATTAATCAGCTGAAAAGTAAATGGAAGTGTTGCTACAGCTCCCAGAAGCAGACACTGAACAAAGACACACCTATTTAAAGCTGCATCTTATACATCAATATCAGTTATCAGCTTACCATGACAATCACAGATTCTGAGTTTAATTTGGATAAACAGATTGGGAAAGAAAAGTTGTTTTTAACTGGCGGGTAGGTCTGTTTTCAGTTAAGATAAATTGTTCCACGAAATAACATATCGACAGGCTTATGAGGAAAGAAATATGTTTGTGAGCCGAGGGTACGATTGGGAATGGATTTTATTTATTTAGATATTTT
Source organism: Nestor notabilis (assembly GCF_000696875.1). Lineage (NCBI taxonomy): Eukaryota > Metazoa > Chordata > Aves > Psittaciformes > Psittacidae > Nestor > Nestor notabilis. The sequence continues at coordinate 31,531 of NW_009940855.1, read as the reverse complement.
CATATCAAGGGGAAAAGCCTTAAGTTCTGAGGATTCATTCTGCTTCTAGCAGCAACCTAGATTATAGCATGTCTGAGTTTTCTAGGCAGCAGTATATATTTTTTCAGAGGTATGAATTGTACAAATAATAGAAAATACCTTGTTTCTTTTAAGCTGCTGCACAAGGTTGTATAAGATTCTGGTACTGCTCATCCAACAATATTCCAGGTAAACCAAAATAGTAGCATTGTTGATCACTCATTGCTTTTTGCTCTATTTCTCCATTTATCTATATAAACTGTATTTATGTACCATGTTTATCAACTAGATGACCACAATAAAAATATAATAGCTAAAATTTAGAAGAAATAGAAAGTGCTGGCATTAATTTTGTATTGTTGCTTTTAATTCAATCTTATTATTTCTATGGTATAATATTGCCTGAAATTGTCTCATCACATATTTTTAGTGAGACTATTGTATGACTTAGTGAAATAATTATTTTAAAATTTTTTGATACTGTTTCAAAAAAGGAAATTGAAAAATCAGAGTTCTGTCATAATGACATATGCCAAGTTGTAAAATTATATTATTATCCTCTGTGTAAACCAGCACTTAACAGAGTTAAAATACATTAGAGGTCCATTTCAAAGTCAACACCAAGAGCTGTAACTAGATAAAACTCTCAGAATCATTTCAAGATTATGGGGGGATACATAGCTTAAAAGAATTATCCTCATCAGCCTTATTTTCTGATATATCTAAGGGTTTTTCCTGTGTCATTTACAGTATGGCCATATTCCTGATATTTTACATATTTAGGCTAGGTCCCCAGGAGGAATAACCATCAGTTTACTTAGCCTACCCTTCCAATCAAGTTTCAGTGATCTCCTGATTCCTAGTCTTAAATCTTTTTAACCATTTAATAGTTGTACATTCTGTTCTAAGTTTCTCCTCACTCACCTTCCTCTGACTGCAGTCAAATCTCCCCCTCCAGGCTATCTCATTTTTTTGCAATATTTGCTTTTCTCCCTAACCTTTCTATTTGTTAAGATCCAAAATGGTATTAGACTTTTTTCAATCAGTTTCAATTCACTATCCAGGCCACTGTGGCATATCCCAGAGCCACACAGAGAAGTCTTGTGATTTCAGAAACAGCATCTACGAGGAACTTCACTGCTCAGCCCATCTCGGTAATATGTGAGCGCTGTGATCTCTCTGCAGTCTATATGGCCATTGGTGTCCAGTTTTTCATGGAAAAAGAAAAAAGAAAGTAGATAAGTCCTCCTGAAAATATTTCACCCAGACTTCAGGATCTGTATGAGATGAAAGGTTGTTAAATCTTTTTTAACACTGAGAAATATGTTTTCCCTACCATACTTTGCAGACAAAGCCATAAAGAAACTGCTGAAATTTTCTGATGGTATTCAGACTGAGTTTTATGATCAGTATGGATGTATTTGCTGAGATAATTAAATATTGGAAAAGATATAATTAACTGAAAGATCTTTTATGTGTGTGTGATGCTGATCCCATAATTACTAAAAAAAGAGACCCAATCTTCTTCTGCAAACAAGGAATGGATTTCTTTTTAGATTACCTATTTACTGAAAACATGGTCAAAAAGGGCAACGTTACCAACAAAATATTGCCTTTTGACAAGTGTCCTAACATTGAAGCTAAATTTGCAAATGTGGTGTCAGAGCACTAATTATACATAAGAGAGAAAAATAAATTATGTAGGTCAGATTTATCTGCAAAGTTTCAAAAACTGTGGTATATCTTCAGTGTGACCATTTAACTTTCAGCTGCATGTGAAATAATTTATTACAAAGCAGAAAGGACTGACCAGTGAGAAAGGATTTTGATAACAATTAAATTTTTTAGAAGGCCCTGAAATGTAGTGGCCTAGTCTTTTCTAGCCTGAAAAGCATATACTGAAAGACTCACATTCAGGTCTTCAACATTAATTCCCTAGCCTAGAAACAGGCCTTGCCACTTCTCGAGCTTGTCCAGGTCCCTCTGGATGGCATCCTGTCCCTCAGACATGTCAGTTGCACCACTTGGCTTGGTGTCATCTGCAAATTTGCTGAGGGTTCACTTGGTTAAACAATAGCAGTTCAGTACTCATGCTCAGGACTTAGAAGTCCTTCTCTGCAAAACAACTCTTTATTCTGTCACACCCAGACTATATTGTTTCATGGGGTCGTGCCACGCCAGGGGCTGAACTTTACATATGCCTTTCTTAAATGTCATGTTTCTGTCTGTACATTTCACCCTCTGAGCAGCAGCCCTGCACTCTAGCTCATCGAATGCTCCCCCACTTTGGAATTGTGTGCAAACTTGCAGATTAGCTTCCAAACCATCACCCTGATTGCTAATGAAGATTTTAACTGTGTACATCCCTTGGACAGTACCAGCACAAGCTACTGGGAGATAGCTGACCTTCAAACTTGTTTTTAAATAGTTATCTTAACCTTCAAAGCCTGTGGTACAAGTTTCATTCCAGTCACACCATCATTGAAACTAATGTTACAGTGCCCTATTTGCATACTCATCTTCGTGTTGCATCTGGATCCCCACATCCCCAAGGCTGTAAATTACAAGAAGCCTTGTGGTTGGGAAGCAGTGAAATTCAAAACTTTATGGATGAGATAGGATATCCTTCATCTTTGTTTCCTCTCTTTCCTCCATGGACGAATTAAGGTCAATAAAATTAAAATTGCCTGAAAGCTACCTAAGGATTTAGCCTGACTGGAACTTGCCTTTAAGTAAAACAGCTCTGTCTAGAACACAAGCCACAAAGATATGAATTATCTATCTCAGCAAAGTCTTGGCACACTGGAACTGTGAACTCTCAAAGCATTTAGAGATTTTGCTTTGGTAGCATAAAATTCTACAGCTATACTTGAATGTATTGACTTATCTAGGATTAGTATCATAATATCAGTTAATCAGAATATATAAATGTAATTATTTAATGCACTGTTTCCCAATTCTATAAAAAGAATGTTTTTGTGTTACCAGTCAGAAGTTTCAGAAATATTTCAAAATTCCAATTTGTAATAGAAATAACATTTCAAGTATGTTTCCTACAAAATTAAATTCCAATTGATTTCCAAGCTACACATTGTGATGAGACTAATAAGACCACGTGGGGAAAAAAAAGGTATTAGGAATGATTTTAATGACTTTCATATCTACACATTAATGAATTAACCTTTCCTGCATGAAATCTTAATGTTGAAACATTTCTAGATCCTGTAAATCCATTCTGTTGCTTAACTGATTTTTCACCTAACTTTACACTCATCAAGAACAAGTACAGTTTCCTTGGCAGATCTCCAAAGTAGTTCTCTAGGAAGACAGTAACTTCTAATAAACAACCAAACCTCTAAGATAAATGTAAGCATGTTCCAAAATGAGGTGTCAACTAATTTTTTTCTCATTTCCTTCATTCTCATTTCATATAAAAGACCATCAATAATGAAATATGGACAATGAGAACTAAAGATGGAAACTTTTCAGCTGATTTTCACACAAGAAGAAGTGAAAAATACTGACAATAAATTGGAAAACCAAGCACATACGACATACTTCTTGGGTTAATACAGAAGTAGAGAAAAACATGTCTTGACTATGCAGCAATGAGAAGGGACCTCATGGGCCCTGGAAGAGGATTTGAAAGAAGTATTTGAAAACAATTTCCACATGAAAGAAGGTGTTTTTAGCACTGTGCTGAGTGGAAAAAGGATTCAAAACTCTTTTTTTTTTTTTCCCCTTAAGCCTCTGTTGTAACTGTCACTCTAAATTACTTCTAGTTACTCCATATGGAGTAGCTGGAAGTAAGATAACAGGTACATGTTGGAACATGGGATGTTTCTGAACTTACTTTATTCTAAACTTATTTTACAGAACTACTGTGCAGTGAAGGACTCCTTTCATCCTAGTAGTGCTGTTCTATCCACCATGGTCTGCAAACATTGACAAGGGAAGGTGTTTAGGGAGACAGGCAGTACCTTTTAACAAATTAATTTCTCTTACAAAAGACATTAGTTTTCCAGAAAAACTGCATAGCCTTATTCTTAAGCTCATTGTGGTTCATGTATTCCTTTACCAAACTTCTTTTATTTCCTGATGGTTTATTCCTGAAAGGATTGATTGGTAAGATGTAAGTGATCTTTCTATAGCTGTGACTCTGAAAGGGTATGCTTGAGTGAACGCACCTGGAATTTCTGGAAGGAAGGCATTCTCATCAGCTACCAAGGCATCTGCAGCACAAAATAGATCCAAGGGCTGTAACAGCAGTTAAAGCATCTAGCACAGGAAATTTGTTAATCGATATCACCTTGATGAACAAATACATTGAATCATTACATGCCTTTGCAATAATTTCATATATGTATACATACATCTACACATACGTGCGTGTCCATGCATCTGTATATATATACACACACATTCACACAGATACAGACATACCTGTGTAAATTTTCTTTGGAGTATCTCAAATATGGTACACTGTTGTCCTGGGTTCAGCTACAGCAGTCATTTTTTCTCCTTCTTAGTAGCTGGTGCAGTGCTGTGTTTTTGACTTTCAGTCTGGGAACAATGCTGATAACACTGATGTTTTTAGTTGTTGCTCAGTAATGTTTACTCCGTCCAAGGACTTTCTCAGTCTCATGCTCTGCCAGGGAGGAGGGGAAGCCGGGAAGAAGCAGAGACAGGACACCTGACCCAAAGTGGCCAAAAGGGTATTCCATACCACAGCACATCATGCCCAGTATAGAAACTGGGGGGAGTTACCCGGAAGGCCCAGATCACTGCTTGGGTCAGGCTGGGTGTTGGTCAGTAGTTGGTGAGCGGTTGTGTCCTCTCCCCTTGTTATTTCCCTTATCATTATTATTATTGGTGGTAGCAGCAGTGGTTTGTATTATACCTTAGTTACTGGACTGCCCATGGGAGTTACATTCCTCCGATTCTCCTTCCCATACCTCCGAGAGTGGGGAGAGGAAGAAGGTGGGAGGAATGAGTGAGCAGCTGCGTGGTTCCGAGTTACCAGCTGGGCTTAAACAACACCACCTGTATCAGGTATGGCTTGTCGTGCAGAATCTGTGATTCCTTTTCTATAAATAAAAGGTCACAACCATTTAAATTAATTCCATTGATTTATCTTCAAAAGAATATAGTCTCCTGAAGAGCAGAATGTCATAAATATTTATAGATGGTAGAATTATGACTTAGGATGTTTAAGAATGAAAGAGAAGGTCAAAAAGCAAAATCTTAGAAATTGTGAGTAAAATTGGCCTAAATAAACTTGATGGAAAAAATGAAAGAAGAAATTAATCTTGATTCTGTATTGCTATTTACCACCACATTTGGGGTACTATATTATAGTACATTACATTGAATTCAGAGAATTTAACTATATGGACATCAGAATTAAGCTCTTCTAAGCTTTTTTTCTTTCTTTTTTTTTTTTTTTTTTTTGTGTGTGTGTATTATAAGGCTGATGAACAGCTACAAAATGGAGAAAATAATATTTGAGAATCTGATCAGAATGGATAAAAAATTTTACAATATATTTTAATAAAACTTACGTGTGCATCTGCTGAACAAGATAATGACAAGAAACTACACATAACTGAGGAGATATGGAAGTAATTATCTGCCTAGTAGAAAAAGGAATGATCTGCTTAACAATGGTGGAAATTCAGCATGAGCATTGTCTACATTTACTTCAGCTCAGATGCAGTCTTACTGGGATCATTATTCCCAGTATGAACATAGAACTGATCTGACATGTTCACAGTGATATTACAGTTGCTGGCACAAGTGAAAAAATACTGAGAAGTCAAAACAGACCAGTCAAATGGAGAGAATCAAAGTTTATGAAACAATATATTAAAACAATATAATAAAAGCTAGCTTACTCAGAGAATAAATTCTAAGAAATTTGAAAAAAACAGATATCCTTGTTTCACTTCCTAAGTCACTTTGATTTTAGATCAGAAATAATATGAAGGTCATATTGTTGTAGCTTAACCCCAGATGGCAACTAAGTAGCACACAGCCGCTCACTCACTCACCCACCCACCAGTGGGACGGGGCAGAGAATAGGAAAAGAGATAAATCCTGTGGGTTAAGAACTTTAATAATTGAAATGAAGAAGAAGAAATAACAAACAAACAAACAAATAAAACCAAACAACATAAAACCAAGTGACAGTGATGCACGATACAATTGATTACCATCTGCGGACCGATGCCCAGCACATCCCCAAGCAGTGATTGGTCCCTTCTAGCCAACTCCCCCCAGTTTATATACTGGGCATGACATGCTGTGGTATGGAATACCCCTTTGGCTAGTTCCGGTCAGGGGTCTTGTCTCTGCTCCATCCCAGCTTCTTGTGCCCCTCCTCATTGGCAGAGCATGAGAAACTGAAAAGTCCTTGGTTTAGGTAAGTGCTACTCAGCAACTAAAACATCAGTGTGTTATCAACATTATTCTCAGACTAAAGCCAAAACACAGCACTACACCACCTACTAGGAAGAAAATTAACTGTATCCCAACTGAAACCAGGACACTCATTAAACATCCACAAATTAATTTATAAAGTTTCTTAGTCTTTACATCTTGAATCCTAACTATCTTCTTCCTGCATCCTCATAGGAAAGGCGAACTCTGCCCAACTGACCATACTTCGACAACCCACCCGCTCTCTGCATCATTTATATGACTTAAATATATCACACGACAATTTGTACTATGAGGAAAACAAATGAATTCCAAAACTCTATTCCATCATATCCCTACTAGTTTTGGTTCATAATTGGACTAAATAATGCCAAAATGCAAAAACCTTTCTCAGAAAATTAATTGATAAAAACTATTTATTTAGAATTTTCCAAACTATTTACTTGGAGATGGCTCAGCATTAAGGTAAGTTTTTACATCATAGTACATTAGAAATCAAGTAATTCTCAAAAATAAGTTGTTTCTGTGCTTCCCTTTCTTGTTTTGTGTCCCCAAGATCATTTATTGTTTCTGTTTTACAGGCTGAATCTCTTCAGACCATGAAGCACTGACAATTATATCCTTGCCGTTGGACTTACCAAACATGGAAATATATAGCTTATCTGGAGCCAGTTTCCTTTCATATGTGTAGCTAATGAATTGCCTGCATTACCAAATGTAGTACTGTGTCTTAATTGGAACCATGCCTGAAATTTAAATCAAATTGTAAAGCTCAGGCTTCAGGAGAATCTCTGAAATTTTGATAGTTCAGTGAACACATAAAAAATTTCTTCACGTGTGGTATTTCTTCTGTATATGTAATCTCCCTCTAGCATTCTGTCCTGGGTTCAGCTACAGCAGTCATTTTTTCTCCTTCTTAGTAGCTGGTGCAGTGCTGTGGTTTTGACTTTCAGCCTGGGAACAACGCTGATAACACTGATGTTTTTAGTTGTTGCTCAGTAATGTTTACTCCAACCAAGGACTTTCTCAGTCTCATGCTCTGCCAGGGAGGAGGGGAAGCCAGGAGGAAGCAGAGACAGGACACCTGACCCAAAGTGGCCAAAGGGGTATTCCATACCACAGCACATCATGCCCAGTATAGAAACTGGGGGGAGTTACCCGGAAGGCCCAGATTGCTGCTTGGGTTGGGCTGGGTATCGGTCAGTGGGTGGTGAGAAATTGTATTCTCTGTCCTTGTCATTTCCCTTATCATTGTTATTGGTAGCAGCAGTAGTGGTTTGTATCATACCTTAGTTACTGGACTGCTCTTATCTCAGCCCGTGGGAGTTACATTCTTTTGATTCTCCTCCCCATCCTGGGTGCGGGAGGAGCAAAAAGGGAGGGAGTGAGCGAGCAGCTGCGTGGTTCTGAGTTACTGGCTGGGCTTAAACCACAACACATTCCTGAATTCCCTTTAATAGAAACATAACTCCTTATGAATTTTTTTCCCTGTTGTATGACATCCACATCAGTAAGGTCACTAAGTTTTAATTTCTTTGGCTTTCTACACTTTAATTTTATTGTTAAGGTTCCTATGCTTTTAAACATTAAGACTATAGAATTATTTTATCTTGTGTTTCTTTCTGTATTTCTCTTGTATTTCTGTTTCTTCTTGTAAGAAACAGAAAATATAGCTAAAATTTTGCTTTCATAACTATTCTTTAGAAGGATTCTGAAACTGGCAGAAGGTAAGATTTTGTCTTTTGTGTACACTCTCATGAAGTCTTATGCCTATAATGTTTTGAACAAGATAGTGACATCAAAATACTGAATCTTCTCTATTGAATGATTTTGCAGTCACTGAGCCAACCCCCATCCTTATTTTAATTCCACTTAGAGCTGGAAGTCAGTCCTTACACCAAGATGTTTAAGGATAATTGCAATAAGTAAGGGTTACAAAGTTTGAATGCAGGCTGTTCACAGCAAGCAGCTTTCAGAGATTAAGACATGTAGAGTGAGGAAGAGGTAATAACTCTTAAAAGAAAGGTTTTATTTATCTGTGCTGGCATTTCCAAATTGCAAATAAAAGAAGTTGTACTTTATATTATTACTTTTTGTAAAGCATTTGGATTCTTATGTTCCATTCAGCTTGCATCTCTCCATGACTCTATCACACGGCTTCTGGAACAGACAGCAAAGAAATTATTCACAGTAAAACACAGCATTACTAGTGTCCTTTGGGCAATAATTTTTCACTTTACTGTTGTGATACACTAGAGAAACTTGAAAAGCTCCATTAATCCAAATAATTCTACAAAATTCACAGCTATTACCTTTTCTTAAAGGTGGAAATTGGACTACGATATATTTAAATATTAGAATATTTTAAAATTTGTCTGTTTATTACTCATATATTACACTTGCAATAAAGATAGATTGTTCTGAGTATCTTCCTTCCATAAAAGTTATTTTTAGTTGGTATCTTGCTGGCACTAACAATTCACAAATTTTTTTTTCCTGATAGAAGACAATGCATGTAGTCCCAGATATAGAGCTGAAAGTAAACACAGATCATTTTGATGAGGAAGAAAGAGAGAAGAAAGAAAAGAGAGAGCAGAAGTAGAATGAATGAGGAGAGAAAAAATGTGCAAGTATAGAAGACAATTAATTTCTTCCCTCATAAAATAAAAAAGTGTAATATTTACATTCTCTACAATGTCTACTTAAAACAAGCAAACAAAACAGAACACACAATCACAATAAACAAACCCCAAGCCAGGAATCTGCTGGGGTTTTGTTTTGCATACTCCAATGGCATTAAAATTAGTCTGTGAGGGTGGCAGGCCTTATCATACCAGGAACTGAGCATTCTCAACTGGTTGACTGAATTGTCACATACGCATTAATTCACCCAACTTAATGCAAGTTAAGTCTCTGTGTCAACAGAGAAATTATTTGTGCTCATAACTGATATTGCATGACAGTAATGTGACTCAGTATTAAATCTTTTTGTTCTGCCAGTGAATATACTTTGTACCTGGCTTACAGTCAGAATCACTTAGAACTGAGAATTCTGTATGGTCTTTTCTCTTCATCCATTTTATACCACCTCGACCTGCAGAACCCCATATGATCTACAAATGAAGTCATTAACTATGAAAAAGAGCATTTTAATGGGACCTAATTATTTAGAGAGCTCATTGAATTTCTGCTCCTGTTAGCCTGTGAGAATATTTCTTTTTAAAAAAATTAACCTTTTTATTGATAATATTTGCTGCAGTACCTGCATTATTATGGGCCATAATCATGTCATTTCACTATGTCATTTTCAACTGGAACAATGAAACACCCATTGGAAATTGAAGACACAAAGAGCAAAGCTATAGGCGTATATTGACTTTCTTCTGCATTGGTGGAGACAGATTGTTTAGGGCTGCCCTCAGATAAGACCTGCATTTTATTGCTCTCCTCTCTCTTAAAGCTTATTCTTGATTTTCTGATCTTTTTAATTTTATCACAGAAAGTCAGTTTTATTTAGTGGAAGAAATCATTTTATGTTTCTTTTAAACATAGGAGAACCATTTTTCAACATGTTCAATTGAGACAGTGCTAAGCGAAAGTCACAGCAATTTGAGAGCCTCCTAATTCCATGCACAGAGTAAAGGTCAACGCTTTCACATTTGAGTGCCTATTATTACAACTTCAGAGTGCAAACTGTCTCTTCCTGTTTTTACCTCACGATAAGAGCTTGTTCCAATTAGACCAGAGAATCCAGCTGCAAACCCCCCCAGCCAAATAAGTAATTATTTTGCTCTTGTGACTCATTCTTCTGCAAATTTCATATTGTTTCCTGTATTTAACCCACATTTTTTATTAGAATACACTTCAATAATAGCCAGCAAACTTTTCAAAGAGATATTCAAATGTCAGTGTCTATTTCTGAAAACACATTAAAGATAAAAAAATCTAAAAGATCTGAATATTATGCAATTTATTTGGTTTTAATTCTATTAATCATACTTGCATTTGCATTGGCTGAAATAGTGGGCTGATACGCAGATTTTTCATAATAATCAGACAACTATTTAATGTGACTGTTTCATATTAACATAACCAAAAGGCTGTGAAATTGGCTTTAAATTGAGTAAGCATCCATGTTTGATTGTAATTTGTCATAATAAGCTGTCAGGTATTTGGATAAATGCTAAATATTCTTTCACCATAGCAAATATCTTTCTTTCATGTTGCCAGTTTTCCTTAGCAAAATAAGACTACCTGACACAGAGTCACAATATACAGATTGTTCTCATAGTGAATAAAGTGGTGTAGAATCATTTCAATATTGCTATCACAGCATCTAGGAGATTCACAGGCAATGTCCAGACCTACTATGTCCGGTCTTACACAAAACCCATAAATGCTGCAATGGAAATGTGTGTGTGTGTGCTATAGTCAGGGGAGCCTTCTTCCGTGTGCGTCAAACAACTCACAAGACAGAAGGGCCTGCGGGAGGTCGAGCACCTGTTCGCGGTGAGCAGCGTGTTACAGCTCCGGCAAACAGCCAGGGTCAGAGGAGGGATCGGCTACACCAAGGTGGGGAATGTTTTCCCGTGTCGTCTGCCCTGAGGCCGCGAACATCAACTGCCCGGCAACAAACCGTCCGGAGGCAGCGGCAGAGACACCGCGGCGCCCGTTAGGGCGTCATCTGGGTCTGGGGTTTACCTGATACCCCCAAGAACGAGCCAGCAGAGCCTGACACTATGAAGACAATCCGCCTGCAGCCGTGTGATGCATGCTTCCGCCCTGGACAACAGCGAAGTCACTGACTGCAAGGACCTAAAGGACTGCAACTCCAAAGGACTGCAACTCGCTGACCGGGTGTACATCCTGTATCCATGGGGTGGTGAGCATAATTCTCTGCTTGCTTGCTTTCTTTCATTTCTCCTTCTCTTCTCCCTACTTCGTAACCTTTATAAGAATAGGAGCTTGCCAAGGCTTTTGCGCCTCCTGACACAATTTTAGGTAAGTTTACAATAAAACTAATTGTTTTGTTTTTCAGCACCAGGAGGGCCTGTGGTTTCTCCCTCACAGAGTGTGGTAAAAAGATCTCCTCCCACCGTGTGGGATGGGATAGGTAGGGGCGAGATCTGGGTTTGTACAACTATTCCATAACCATTATTGTCAGGTGGGGTTTCTGGCATCATAATGGGAAGCAACAGTGGATGGGAAGAAACAGCTAGTGGATGTTTCTCTTTGGGAGCTTGCAACCATCCCAAGCATGATGATTCTTTTTTCCCTAAAATGCCTTAAGTGAAGAAGGCTCAAGTCTGGCAACTACTTTTCTCACAGAAGACTTTCCCAGTAAAAAACTAAAAGACTGCAACAAACACATTGAAATTAATTTGATGACAAAACCAACGATCTTTTTACATCTCTCCCTTAATATTAGTGTAAGATAAAAATATGTCCTAGAGGCTGTGTAACCATGCTCCCTATTCATCCATTTGTATCTCCTGTGGAGAATTTCCACTGTTTCCTCTCTACAAAAGTGAAGTGAGAGTTATGATAATAAAACATTTATTTTTAATAACGCTAAACAAGATTTATCCACATCCCCTTGAAAGCTGCGTCTCCAACTGGTTGAAGCAGAAAAGTCACATTTGAATACATTAAGTTTGACTTTTAAGAATGTGAGTAGTTCTGCAGCTGGATAATTGATTTTTCTGCTGTATTAAGACTTAGATGCATGATCCTTCTTTCTACACCTGATCTTCAGCTTAGTATCTATCTAGCTTAAAGCTAACTTCAAAGAACAAAAGTAGATTTTGATTAGGTAGATCTTACGACACATCAAAGCATTTATGGCTTCCATTGCAGCATCATTAGTTCCCTTATCAGTGGTTAGTGTGTGAATGTGTCAAACCTGAATCAGGTCTGACCTAGAAGTGGGCATATCTAGGACTCACTTATGTCTATACCATAAAAGACGACTTGTGGTACTGCCGGCACTAAATTAACAGAAATGGGATAAATCTAATACAGCAGATCAGAAGATCATCAATATAAGAAACATTAGGAAAAAAAACAACAAAACCCTGTTGTAAAGTGGAAATTTGCCAGCTAGAATTGACAGGAAGGGAGAAAGGACTAGGTGTATTAAATTAAAATGTATTTTTATGATCTGTCACATGTGCTTGTTGCCAGGAGAGAACAGAAGTGTTCGAGCTGTTGTAAAGGACTCTGTGAGCTATTGTGGAACTCTGTATTCAGGGGAAAAAAAAAAAAAAAAGTAAAATTTACTATCATGAACCAAGATATTGTAAGGTAAAATCTGCTTCACTTAGTTCAGCAGAATCTATGCCAAAAGGGTATGTCCTTGCTTTATAAACATAGCACAAAGGTAAAACATAAGACATACCTAACATGTAGGTAGGCAACTGTAGACAGGAAATTGACATTGTTGATTTTTAGAACTTGATCAAGTTCATCTCTCTTTTCTTTAATTTCTTTTTGGCACAATTAACATGGGATGTTGCAGCAGAAAATAGACATAGCATATGAATAAACACTAAATAGCTGTGGCTTTTTCTATTATAAAATATCCAATATACATAAAAATAATAGAAATAAATTTTAAAATACTATTATTTTTAATTACATATTTGAAAACAGAACAAATCAGTTCATTTCCCCTCTGACTTTTTTTCCATTTTTCTTTTGCATGTGAAAACTTTTTTTTCAAGAATCCTTATTTCTGTCAAGAAATCCTAGAAAGTCATCATGAGAGTTCTAGTACTTCTGAGTTTGTGAAGATTGCTGGGATAAGCAAGGGCCAGGAGCTAGCTGAATTCCTTGGAAGAGTCTGTGCTGTTGCAAAATTTAAAGACATCATGGTGTCCCATTCTCCTTCAGTCTCTGAGATTTCCAAATTTCAGAGATATTTTGTGGTAATTGGAGATATCCAGACAATGATGGTTTAGAAGCAATGCTCTCCAGGTAACAGCAAGATCTCACAGCACGCAACCTGCAAGAGCAAAAGAGCTTGTCTCCTGTTTGTTTTACTATCTGAAGATGAAAAATAATGGAATTGTGATTATTTCTATGGCATTTAATGGCAAATTGATTTCTGTTCACTGATCCCAATTAATCAATTGGGACTGAAGAAAATGGCAGTTCTACCTTGTAGTGTTTCTGACTTTTTTGAGGTCCAGTGCACAGATATCCTAGGCAATAAAAATACCTTTTGATGGTTTCAGGATAGAATCCTTGTTTGCTAAATACTATCTAGAGAAAGATACAAATGACAATCCATTAGAAGAACATAGTGGAACAGTCGCTTTAACCACATAGGATTTGGTACTATCATGGATATTCTTAGCCCTGGAAATCAGTGGTAAAAGTTCATATGCAAAACTGTTCCCTACAGTCTGTGCTTTGCACAACTTGCTTTAACGTAGTTACAAATGATTCTTGAAACATTTCACTCGAGAGTAAATTCCAGTTTTATACTCTAGTTCAAGTCTAAATTTCTTGACATGCAGTCTGCTGTTTCTCTTGCTTTATAGCATCATCTTACCTTTAATCAAATCTTACTGCCAACCGCCTAGTTCATACATCTTGGGTGATCTGCTTCAGTAGAAGTTTTAACTTTGGATTTTTGTGAGAGTATTACAAGCTTTCATTAAGCAATCAAAGTGGACGTCAAGCCAGGAAACACTCTTTAGAATGGTTGTCATCTTGTATTCACTATCAAGAAAACACAAACAGAAAATTAAGATGGAAGAGTTGAGAGCCTGGTGTTAGTAATGAAGAAGCAACATACGAGATCAAAATATCTAGCAGTTTTCCCATCTGCTACTGAAGGTGTCAAGCAAGGTGAGTTTAATGGGAAATACGGTACTTGGAACACAGCTATTTTTGTTTATACAAACTGCATGCTTTTAGCCTATCTCTAGCATAGTGAAAGACATCCTGGTACTGTCCCTAGAAAAAGTGTTAGACAAAAAATAACCCCTTCCTCTTGCTCGGACTACTCTTTAGCAGGAAAAATTTATGCAACAATTACTGCTGCTTCTTACATGAATAGTAAAAACTTCTGTATGTCAGAAATGAAAATGGCTCCTTTTGATCACTAAGCTATTTTGGTTATGAAATGGAGCAATAGTGAAGAATAGTCTGCTGGGAGGAAATAACAAGGTTTGCTATGATCAAAAGTGTTAGAAGTTGGTATTCACTGCAGTAGAGTATGGCTGCTGAACAAGCACAATTTTCCTATGCATACCAGTTTATATTGGATCAGCTTTGGGGAAAAATCTCCTGTTACCTTTTCTTTTCTGTTGGTGAACCATTTCTTGATTCCTATGTTGGCCTAGAAATAATGTTCAGAGTTAATGTTTGATGTTTCATGATGATGTCATAAAACAAGTACATGTTTTAAAACAATGAGCCAAGGTAAAAGGAAGTATTTCGCTTGTGCCATTTTTCTTTCTTTATACAGTCTGATACACTTAGCAGCAGGAACAGAAGACCACAAATCTAAAGTAGAAACCAAGCAATGGCCAAGCAGTGGAAAGTAGAGACAGTACACCTCCTTGATAACAAAAGGTGTCCTTTTTCTAATCCAGTAAGTGGAAATAACAGGCTTATTGTTTTCTATAGAGTACAAAAGGACATTTTATTCCTTGAAGTCTTGCTCTTCATATCTTAGAGACAAATATACAATGGAGAAAAATAAAATTGTAATCATCTTAAGCCTCCCTTTCTTTCTCCTTTTCTCAGACAGACACTCCTTGGACATTACTTTTGCTCAAGAGGAGCCATAAACTGACTCTTAATAGACACAGCTCTTTACTATAAAGCATTTCTGTCAGTAGAAAAAACATTCATTATTAATGACCAGTTCAGTCAATATTTAATACATCTCAATTCTTCTGAAATATAAAATTACTGATATAAAATATTAATTAACAGTCAACGTGCTGGAACTGTATCTCATTTAATTACACTTAAAACTAAGCAGTGTAAATCAAGAATACATTTCAGTAAGTCTCAAGACCAGGATCAGCTTAAATGAAAATACAGTAGACTGCACATATCTTGGTTTAGCACCTGAGATGGACGAGATGAAATGCTTAAGGTGTTAGTACAGAAAGCATCATTCTAACAACAAAATAAAAAAGATTATGAATATATATATATATTTAGTAAAAGTGACATATCAAGACTTAATATTCTTTGTTTGCTCTTCTAGGTGTCCATTATTGCATTCATTGAAAAAAGATGTGTGAATGCTGAAAAAAGTAACAGCAGGGTATATAAAGGATTATGAGTTTTACAAGACCCCTTGAAAAAAGTACAGGATGTGTTCATTTAACACACTAGTTCTACTTTTCTTGGCCCCGTCACTGGCATCACAGCCTGCCTGTACCCACTTTGTTTTGGTAGGCATTTACAGTTTTTTAAACTATGACAGCTTACACACATACAAGCATATTATGTTAACAGTGTTGAAACACTAAGACAGAAGAGCCTGTCAGCTGAGCCTTGTCCAGAACAGCACCCATTTTTATTTTTAACAAGACATTCAAGTATAAAATGAGATATAAACAGAATTGATGATGACATTTAGCTCAAAAATATGTTGGTTCTCTAACAAGAAAAAAAATTATTAAACTTTAGCTATTCTATACATTTATATAGATATGCATAGCTACTGTATATTTTATTCATTATTAAAATTCTATGAAGCATTGAAACATACGGGGCAGGGGGGTGGTGGTGTGTGTGTGTGGGGG